>NW_027501075.1:0-31630 GCF_021521415.1 Bidens hawaiensis | reverse complement strand
TCTCTTCCTCTACCTATTTTATTTTCTACTGTAACTTTAGTTTTTTTTCCACTCATGTTGTATTTAATTTTCTGATGACCGTCGTCAAGTCATGCAAAAATATTTATAATTAACCTACTAATGTTACCAGTGGCGGACATACATACATACAAAGGGTAGCCTCCGCTACGGCTTAACTTTTTACCGGTAGTGTAAAAAAAAGGTGGCCGATTTTCGTGTTTCGTTACCGCTGGAAAAAAATAATGTTACCGCCAAGATTTTAAGCGTAACCAATCTATGTTTTAAACCCAATCAAAAGCCAAAGCCCGAACAAAAAAACCCATTAACCCAATCCAACCAAACCACCTTTCACCACTTCACCTATCCATTCACACCAATAACAACAACAATACAGTAGCAGGCAGCAGCGCAGCTCTGCTCCACAGTCCATACCACCGCCGACGCACCTCCACACACCGCCGACGAACCTCCACACCACCGCCCACTGGTAAGATTTTTCAATTTCTTGTTTAAATTAAAATTAATTTAGGATTTAGGGTTTAGGTTTAAATTGGAATTGAATAGGTATTTAAGGTTTATGTTTAAATTGGAGTTGATTACTTTTTAGTTTTATGTGTAAATTGCCAAATTGGAATTGAATATTAGTTATTGATTATTGATATTAGGTTTTTGTTTCAAATTTGGTTTAGAAACTTTGAATCTTTGAAGATGAGTAAACAAGCTCTTATTAGCAACATTTTTAAACGTTAAAGAAAAGAAAACAATGACATTGGTTCATCTTCACCAAGCTTAAATATTCCAACTCCGTGTTCAAATATGGTTGATGATTTGCAAGAAAATGAAGATATCGGTCCAAGTTCAAATATTCCTAAACCGCGGAGCTATAAAATGAAGCTTATTAAAACGGATTTGCACAATCGAATGGGTAATGAGTATTTGAACAATACTTTAGTTTGTGCGATTGAAAGAGAAACGTTTGATAAAGTAAATAAAGAAGATGTAATGGCTCGGTTTCAAGCCATCAAAAACCGAAGAGGAGATATTTACAGCCCAACCTAGATCCGTCACTGTTGGTTCGTTAACCCAGTTAGTTTAAATTTATTTGTTGTCGTGTTGTTTATATTTGTTTTGTTAACATTGTATTAAATATGAGGAAAAAAAATTTGAGCGCTACGGCTCGATTTCTAGTCTAGATCCGCCACTGAATGTTCCCATATCTAACAAGGGTAAGTAAGGTGTCAAGCCCACAAAGAATCAGTTGGAAAGCACAAGTCGGGTTTTTATGAAGGTTTTTTTGGTAAAGTTATTAAACTAAATGTTGACAAGCGATGTCAAGCGGTTTAAAAATAATTTGTTTGTAAAAGATAATGAGGAAACACTAACCACTCCGGGCTTCAAATTCAGTAATTAACTAATAACTTTGCTTTATTCGGACATTCTTAATGAGGACTCTCTACGTGAATTGATTTTAAGTTATATTTAGGAAACCTAATTTAATGGGTTCAATTAGCACTATCACCAGCCTAATCAAAATGTGTAAAGCAAATACTTTGTCATGAAGCAAAAATCATGAACGATATATTAAAAACACAAGAAATATAATAACTAGAGTGTTTAACTTTCAATTTCACAAGATAAGTTTAACGCAACCCAAAGATTACATAAAACTCACTCCCAACCAATGAACAAAACTAAATCAGTTAGTATTTACATGAATCCTACACCCGGGGTGATTACAAGAAGTGTTTAGCCAAGAAACGTGATAGAAAAATTGAACCTGATTGGTTCAGGTCTCCATGGATGAATTCTTGCTCTGGAAGGGGTTGGAAATGGTGTGACAATTACCTCTATGTTAACGATTTTGGTTTTGATGAACAAGGGATTTTTGCCATTTGTGTCATCTTGAACCCTTGCGTTCTTCCAAAATTCGTTTAAAGTCCGCCGATAGATATCAAGATCGATCGTCATGATGTTGTAATATGAAGTATTGGTGATTGTCCTGATGATCATATCATATTCAGGAGAATTAGATATGGTGTGAGGTAAGGTAACATGTGCGGGTTTTTGATTGGGAGAGTACGAGGTTTTGAGTCATTTTCTAAAATTTGTGATGAAGATGATTTTCAATGATTTGATATTTAAAGAAACTTGCGTTATAGTGAATGAATAAAGGTTTCTTTAGTGCTAAGAAAGATGATTAGTGGAGAAGGATTGGTAATGGTGAAGTTGGAAATGGTGAAGGGGTAGGCGGCTTAATGGTGAAGGCGGTTAAAAGTTATCGTTGTAACACTTTACATTGAAACAAGGTCTATTTATCATTACTTTTGAGAAAAATGATAAAGTCTTTTTGAAAAATACTGATGGATAGCAGTAGTTTTGTTAAAATACATGTATTAACAGCAGTAGTTTTGAAAACAACCATTTTTGAAAACCATTTATTAGTGGTTTAGATTGATAAGTTTTTTCGTAAAACAGTAGTTTTCCATTGTTTTAACATTAAAATTGATGTAAAAGTAGCCTTATTGAACTTGAATAACACATTTTATTACCAAAAATCAGTTGTAAAACATACAATATGTTGATTTTTAAATATGGTTAATCAAATTTAACAATTCCAATCTAGAAATTAGTATTTGGAAACTTGTTGCATCGTCCTTTGGTAAACACATCAGCTAAATGATTTCAGATGAAATATGTTCAATTGAATCAAACCTTTTTCAAAGCAATCTCTAATAAGATGGTGTATGATCTCAATATGCTTTATCTTTGAGTGATACAGGATTTTTGATAATGTTCAGAGAAGCTTCACTATTTAGTTTCAATAGAGTCTTCAAATATGTTATCCCATAATCCAGTAGCTGATTTTGTAGCCACAGTTGTTGAGTTGTTCAACTTACAACAGCCATGTACTCCGCCTTCAACAATTGAGTTTGAACTAATGGTTTGATTTTTTACTCTACCGGTGCATCTCCAAAGAACTGACATCCTCCAGGTGTTGAGTTTCTTGTCATTTAACAACCTGTATAATCACTACATGCAAAACCAACAAGCTGGGATTTTCTGTTGGATGGATACTAGATTGTCAAGGAAGGAACTCTTTTAAGATATCTGAATATCCTATTGACAACAATTAATTGAGATTCCTTAGGTGAAGCTTGACATCTTGCACACACACAAACGCACGCACACACAAGTTGCATGCATTGTATCAGGCCTATATGTAGTTAGATACATTAATGATCCAATCATGCATCTGTACAAGGTCTGATCAACATCTTCACCAGTTTTTCATCAGGTGTTAATGGATCAGTCTTACTCATGAGTATGGAACTTGTTTTGAATTAGTCATTTTAATTTTTTTAAGAATATTTTTAACATACTTTTATTGAGGTAGAAAAATTTCTTATTTTAGTTTGTTTGACATGCAACCCAAAATAATATTGTAACTCATCTATATTAGTTATTTTAAATTCATATTTCATGAGTTTTGTATAGTCATCACAACATTTTGGATTTGTGGCTCCAAATATGATGTCATATACATAAATCTAAACAAGACATAAGTATTTTTCCTCTCTTTTGATAAACAATGTTTAATTAATTTGTCCTCTTTGAAAATGGTTATAGATTAAGAATGATGAAAGTTTTTCATACCAGGCTCTTTGTAACATCTCACTTTTGATAATAATAAATAAAAGAGTTATGTTTATTTAATGGTGTGTTATTATTTAATTAGGGTAAACAATAATAAGTTGGTATGTGGACTTGGAAATAAAATATGGATTAGGAGATGGTTATGGGCCTTAAGCTTCATGGGCTCATCCTATATACGCATCATAAACCCCCCTAAAACCCTAAACCATCATTTCTACCACATTGCCTCCGCACATACTCAAAACACATACAAACACTCCTTTTACATTCCGACTATCCGAACCCAGGGCGAGTTTTTGTTCGATCTTCACCTAAAACAACGAGAAACGTAACACTATTCACGTGTTGAGCCAGATCCGACGCAAACCGAAACAAAAGGTATGTTTTTGGATTAAAAGGTCAAGTGTTTGAGGTTTGTTTGCCATGAAACTCGGTAAGAGGGTAATCGGACCCTAGAGTGTAGGAAAAACGTAAACTTGATTATAAAAAAGTTGTTTGGAATGAATCAAGACGAACGGGTGGTATTCAGACCGTGTAAATATGAGTAGATAACGTCGTTAGGGTAAATCAGACCTTAGAGTGTAGGAAAAATGTAAACTTGATTATAAACAAGTTGTAACATCCTACTTTTGATAATAAATAAAAAGGATTGTGTTTATTTAAAAGTGTGTTAATATTTAATTAAGTTAAATAAAATGATAGAGTGTGACTTGATTAATGAAAGAATGAATAAGTGATGGTGATGGGCCTTAGGTCCATGGGCTTAAGGGTATATAAACCCCTTAAACCTCCCTAAAACCCTAAAATCTCTCATTCTTATCCATAAGCCTCCTTACACGCTCAAACACACACACAAACACTCTCAACCTTAAGGCCGAGATCCGAAATCCAAGAACCAACCTTAGATTTATTTAGATCTTTAGCTGAGCAAGCAAGAACAAATCGATAGCTATACAAGAAGCTAACCCGTAGCTTAACATACGTCAAAAGGTATGTTTTATGCATAAAATTTGTGTTCTAAAGAACTGCTTGTCTTAAAACTTGGTACTAAGGCAAATAGGGTATTTTTATGCCATAAAAATATAAACTTGACGTTAAAAGTAGACAATGGACTCGTTAGTATAAACGGTTATTATAAGTATGCTAGATCTTGGTCTAAGATAGAAAGGAAAACATTTAGGAGATGATATAACACTGAAAAATGAGAACGGGTGTTAATATATAAGGTAATAATGATGATAAAGGTGTTAATACCCTACAGTGGGTATGTTTGAATGAAAAGCAAGCATTCGAATGGAAAGCATTTGATTAGAAAAGAATAGAAAGAAGGAGAAAGGTGCAGATACCATTTGAATCGAACAAAGGGTCCATTCGAATAGAATGTTTGAATCGAACAAAGGGTCCATTCGACAAGAATGTCTGAATCGAACAGAGGGTTCACTCGAATATAGGTTGATTAGAATGAAGGGTTCATTCGAATAGAGGTTCGATTCGAATGGAGACCCATTCAAAAATAATTTTGAATCGAATAGAGGGTTTGATTGGATTCGAATGGAGGGTCCATTCGAATGGGAGGTTGATTCGAACTGATGTTTTATTCTAATAGAAGGTTTGATTCAAATGGGTACCCAATTAAATAGAAGATGAACCATTCGATTCGATTGAGGAATCCATTCGATTCGATTACATGACCAGATTAGATTAAGGGTCATTCGATTCGATTAGGATTCATTCGATTAGAATTTTCCGATGAATTTTTTAGCTCGAACCCAGCCAGGGGCTCTGCCCCTTGGACCCTGCTAGGGGCTGCTGCTCCTAGACCCCGCTGCCAGGGGCGCTGCCCCCGGACCTGTTGGGTTTTAGTATCTATTTTAGAGTATTAGTTGAAACATTTTTACTAATCTAGCAACGGAAGCATGATAATATCAACAACCTATTGTTAATTTTATGAAACATACCAATATGTAACAAGGCTAAAACCCGAAATAGGATCAATCTACAAGAACAAAAGGCTTACAAAATTAATAATAACAATAACTCTTTTACCTCAAAAGTGTAGGATGATATGAAGAGGAAGATGGACTAGCCTCCAAGAGTAGGATGCCTCAAGAGGTGATACCCACGAGCAACACCGGATGAGTGTTAGGACAAGAACACTAGAAAACCGAGCACCCGAGCCCTCCTTCCTTGCTTGTTTCGGCCGAGAGGAAAAAGAGAGGGAGAGTGGGAGTTTTTCTTGCACTTTAAAAATGAAATGAAAGGTGCACCAATGCATGTGTAGGCTAGTGGGATTTTAACCAAAAATATAACCAAGAGACTTTGATCATATTGGCTTGTTGGGGTGGTGATGGGTCCCACCCAAAACCGGCCACCCATCTCCTTTTTTTTTTTTTTTTTTTTTGATTTATATATTTATATATATCACATATATAAAACTAGCCTACACTATTATAAAACTATTTTATAATCTTTTCTTAATTATTTAACCAATTAAATAATTAAATAAATAAATAAATAAATAATCCAAATTATTTATTTTAATCTTTCAAGTGCAATTTTAGAAAAACCGATTTCCTAAACTTTGTGTTCGGTATTCGTTTAAAGATCATATCTTAAACAAATACAATCCGGTGTCTATCTAGCTCGTTATTGGGTATGACCCGACTTGGATCAAGCACAGTTAGCCACATTAATCTAAATACGTGTCTCGGGCATACGTAATTCCAACAATCTCCCACTTGCACGAGATACATAGAAAATTAATGCAAGTGGTGAATACTGCCTAACAACAGTTCACCACCCCTAATGTGTTTGACGAAGTGCCATTCAATAACATCATCCCTTCAAGTCCCTTACTTGATATGATTTAGGTGAATCTATCATTATATCTCTTTGTTACTAGATGTCATGTTGGATCTAAGAGACATAGGTGATCATTCTCTTTTCAATTCAACTTTATCAGGCCTTAGACATCTAAACTCTCAACACATAAGAGGAACAAATTCCTTCTTGACTGTATACGCCTCTCACTATCACTTTTATACTCCACCTGAGCTCATCCTTATGTACCATCTTTTACGAATAGCAAAGGGGAGAGTCAAAGTGTAATACTTGGTGAAAATCAAGACCCAGTATACATCTCAGGTCTAAGGATAATATGAAATTCTCCTTTACTCAAAATTACTAATGATCAAGTCAATCGACTCCATGTAGTAATATTGAGAGCGGGTCAGTCCAATATTTGTATCCCACAAATATCTATGAACTTTGGCAGCAAACCTATGCTCCATATTCATTCCTTATGAATATCCACCAATCCTAGTTCATAATAGTCTTGCTTCATATTTGTTCCCACAAATGTGATCGACTACGGACTTTTAGAATAAGATAACTTATTCATGGATTAAACATGCAAAATTAGAATTTAACTCAAGATTCCATAATCATATAAAAGAGTTAAATTACAAAAGTCTTTTAAACTTTAATACAAAATAGATCAAATCCAATTACTAGAATATCGAAGTCCTAAGCCACTCGCATGACGCTCATGTTTCGGTCTTTCTAGGAGCTTCGTGAATGGATCCGCAAGATTTTGATCAGTTCCAACTTTGCGAATACATATCTTTCCTTTTTCAACTTCATCCCTTATGTAGTTGAATCTCCGCTCTATGTGCCTTGTCTTTTGGTGCGAACGAGGTTCCTTGATTTGTGCAATCGCACCCTCGTTGTCACAAAAGATTTCTAGGGGGTCTTGAATGGAAGAGACCACCCCTAGATCAGAAATGAACTTCTTCAACCATGCAGCTTCTTGAGCTGCCAATGAAGCGGCGATGTATTCTGATTCTGTAGTGGACAATGCTACCACTTCCTGTTTTGAGCTCTTCCAAGAGACAGCTCCTCCATTAAGAGTGAACACATACCCAGATTGTGATCGAGAATCATCTCGATCAGTTTGGAAGCTCGCATCTGTGTAACCTTTTATAGCGAGTTCCTCCTCACCAGATCCATATATCAGAAACATATCCTTAGTTCTCCTAAGGTATTTCAATATGCTCTTAACAGCCATCCAATGACTGTCTCCTGGATTCTGTTGGTATCTGCTTGTCATGCTCAAAGCGCATGACACATCCGGTCTAGTACATATCATCGCATACATGATGGATCCTATAGCAGAAGCATATGGGATTTGTTTCATCATGTCTTGCTCACCCTTTGAGCTTGGACATTGAGCTGAACTCAATATGGTCCCTCTTTGAATAGGTACAAAACCTTTCTTGGAGTTTTCCATCTTGAACCTTTTCAAGATTTTATCAATGTATGTACTTTGGTTCAAACCTATCAAGCGCCTTGACCTATCCCTATAGATCTTTATTCCCAAAATATAGGCAGCTTCACCTAGATCCTTGATGGAAAATCTACTTCCAAGCCAAGCCTTAACGCTTTCCATGGTTGGAATGTCATTTCCAAATAGTAGAATGTCATCGACATACAATACTAAGAAGGTAATTATACTCCCACTAGCTTTCTTATACACACAAGCCTCATCAGCGTTCTTGATGAATCCAAAACTTTTGATTTCTTCATCAAAACGATGATTCCAAGTTCTAGATGCTTGTTTCAATCCATAGATTGATTTCTTTAACTTGCATACTTTATTAGGATGTTTTGGATCGACAAAACCTTCAGGCTGAACCATATAGACATCTTCCTCAAGATATCCATTTAGGAAAGCGGTCTTGACATCCATTTGCCAGATTTCATAATCATAATGTGCAGCTATGGCAAATAATATCCTAATAGACTTTAGCATTGCCACAGGCGAAAAAGTTTCATCATAATCAACCCCTTGAGTTTGAGTGAAACCTTTAGCTACAAGTCTTGCTTTATAAGTATCCAAGTTTCCATGCATATCAGTTTTCCTTTTGAAAACCCACTTACTTCCAACAGCTTTGGAGTTGAGTGGTGGTTCAACCAATTCCCAAACTTGGTTGTCATACATGGATTGCATCTCAACGTTCATGGCTTCAAGCCATTTGTCACAATCATTCTTGGACATTGCATCACGGTATGTGGTCGGTTCATCCGAATCTACCACGTAGCAACCTTCTACAAAAAATCCATATTTTTCAGGTGGATTGCTAATTCTACCAGATCTGCGAACGTTTTGTGTGTTTTGATCAACCACTTGATCACTTTCAACAACCTCTTGTTGAGTGCTAGTATCAACCAATTGTGTATCATCTTGTGATTCTTGATCCTCATCAAATTTCACTGTTCTACTATTAGTTCCTTCCTCAAGGAACTTAGTTTCCAAGAACTTACCCTTTCGAGCAATAATAACATTTTGCTCACTAGGATCGTAAAAGTAATATCCTAAATCATCTTTAGGATAACCTATAAAGATACACTTAGTGGATCGGACTTCTAATTTGTTTGGGGTGTATTGCTTTACATAAGCTTCACAACCCCAAACTTTTAAGAATGATAGCGATGGAGCCTTTCCATGCCATACTTCAAAAGGTGTCTTCTCCACTTTCTTGGTTGGAGCCATATTCAATATGCGAACAGCGGAAAGTAAAGCATAGCCCCAAAATGATAGAGGTAAAGTGCTTCTAGCCATCATCGATCGAACCATATCTAATAGGGTACGATTTCTCCTTTCAGACACACCATTATGTTGTGGTGTTCCAGGTGGAGTAAGTTGTGAAATAATTCCACAACTCTTAAGATGATCTTGAAAAATACCACTTAGGTATTCACCTCCTCTATCACTACGAAGTACTTTGATTGTGGTCTTGAGTTGTCTTTCTACTTCAGCTTTGAAGTCTTTGAACATTTCAAAAGCTTCATCTTTGTGTTTCATTAAGTACACATAACCATATCGACTATAATCGTCAATAAAGGTAATGAAGTATCTTTCACCATTCCTAGTCATTGGTCTAAAAGGACCACATACATCCGAATGTATGATACCCAATAATTCTTTTGACCTTTCAAAAGTTTTATTAAAGGGTTGCTTTGTCATTTTGCCTTGTAAACAAGATTCACATACATCAAATGAATCAAACTCATTGGTTTCTAGAATACCACTCTTGCGAAGAGTTTGCATGCGATTCTTGTTTATATGTCCAAGGCGACAATGCCAAAGATAGGAATCACCCAAGTCCTTCTTGAGTTTTTTGGTGTTGACATTGTACATTGAACTACTATGTGACATACCACTTTGATCTATTTCATATATACCATTCATGGGTATAGCTTTAAAATAAAACATGCCATTCATCAAAACATGAATATCACAATTTATAAATTTAAGATCAAAGCCACATTGTTTTAAAAGAGACACGGAAATAATGTTTCTCCTTAACTTAGGAGCATACAAAACATTCTTCAAAATTACTTCCAAACCACTTGGAAGCTTTAACAAGTAGTCTCCTTGGGCTTGGACTTCAACTCTTGCTCCATTGCCCATAAAGAGACTAATGTCCCCTTTGTTGAGTTGTTTACTTCTTTTGAACCCCTGCAACAAATTGCAAATGTGAGTTCCACATCCGGTATCAAGTACCCATGTATTTGAAGAAATAACATTTAGTTCAATATGTATAGTAAAGATAATACCTGAGGTATGCCCCGCATCCCTCTTATCTTTTAACGCATTGAGATAGGTCGGACAATTCCTTTTCCAATGACCTATCTCTCCACACTCAAAGCATGGATCTTGCGCCGCAACCTTTTGCTTCTTTTCCTTCGGTTTGGTGGGCGTGATGGCTTTCCTCTTTCCCTTTCCTTGGACGTGGCCCTTGCCCTTAGCAACACTTGCTTTGGGGTTGGAGTTATGTCCCCTTTTTCCTTCATTGATTGTTAGAACGGGTAAAACCCTTTTACCCATTCCCGCTTCGGCCGTTCTTAGCATTGCGTGAAGCTCACCAATGCTTTTGTCCCACCCGTTCATGTTATAGTTCATGACAAAGGTTTCAAACCTTTTGGTCAAAGAGTTGAGGATCAAATCCGTAGCCAACTCATTTGAGACGGGACAATTCAACCTACGAAGCTTTTCAATGTAGCTTTTCATCTTTAGGACATAAGATGAGACGCTTTGGGTTTCCTCCATACGACATGCATGAAACGCTCGAACCGTTTCGAAACGTTCCGCTCTAGCTTGTTGAAGGAACATTTCCTTCAATTGAGTTATCATGTCGTATGCCCCATGATGCTCGAAATCCTTTTGAATTTCGGGAATCATAGTCGCTAACATGAGGCAAGAGGCTTGCACCGAATCTTTGGTGTAGTTGACCCAATCGTTATAAGCCTCCTCATCTTCCACGTTAGGCTCGTCGGGAATGGGATCGTCTAAGACATATGATATCTCTTCTTGCTTGAGAACTATTCTCAAGTTGCGATACCAATCCATAAAGTTATTATGGTTTAGACGATCCTTTTCAAGGATGGTTCTTAAGGATAGGTTACGGGTGTTATGGGTAGAGGTGTTTGCATTGTTAGCGGCCATCTACAAAATTTAACAAAGTTCCTTTTAGTATTATAAACAATTTAATTATTAATACCCTCTTATTCCAAATTTTAAAATAATAATTAAATTCTAGAATCCAACGATAAATCAAATTTCGGTTAGGTGACCTTTATCCCGTTATTTGATTTAACAAGGTAGTCAACCTTGACAATTGCAACCCTTTGCAACTTCTAGAGGTATGGGACCATTCGAAATCCTTATTTCGTGTTGGCATGTTTATCCCATCAACACCATTGGACCCCATGCTTAGGTGACCTTTATCACATGGTTTCCAATTCAAGTCATCCTACTTGTATAAACGTGTAAGATTAACATACAAGTGGTTAGGTGACCTTTATCCCACAAATATGTTAATATTACCTTAAGTATATTAGTTTGCTCTAAAATGGTTAGGTGACCTTTATCCCATTTAAAGTTTCCTAATACGTTAAGTGTCTTACAAAAGGATGGTGTTAGACTTGTTTCCTTGGTAATTATGAAAAAAAGGGATTTTAAGTTTTCCAATATTCTAGATTTAGGAAACTATTTACCATGTTCTAACATGCATTTAGTAACACGGTTATATGAAAACGATTTTCACCGGTTCTAATTATAATAAAACCATTTTTATTATAGGCGTGAGACGGCTATTTAATTATTTTATAAATACTACGTGTCACGTCAATTACCAATAATTATTAGAACCCATTTTATATGTTTGTTTTAAAAGATCTATGTGACGGATTGATATCCTATATCTACCATTCAAACACAATCAAACATAATCATACAAGCATACAAACATCATAAGGTCAACCATAAACACGAGCCTCTAAGCGGACCACACTTGTTGGCCGAAACAAGTGTGTGTCCTAGTCTTATCCTAAGGGACAAAACATGACACAAGGATGAGTGATATGCTCCCACTTGATCTTGCATCCAATGCTTCAAGTGTCTCCTCTTTAATTTGTTGTGATTTCAACTTGGGCTTCTTAGTGGGCCTTGGACTTCCATAAGCTTCCTTGAGCCCAAAATGTGAATTTGGGCTTTAATGGGCTTTGAATCCCAAATTGGGCTAGTGAGGCCCAATTAACCCAAATAAGCCCAATAGGCCCAATCCACCAAAACCTTGTAATTCTTCAATTTACAACAAATATATCCTAATACATTTGGTCTAAAAATAAAGAAAATTACAAACAACCTATTTACTATTACAACCATTTGTAAAAAATAAATACAAGCCCTAATTACTATTACATTCCAAATGAGTAATAATATAGATAAATCACAACACACAATCACAACATCCACATCGGTCTAGGCTCGGTTTAGGGACTAACTTACAAATAAATACATATCCAAATATATATTTAAAGACTAAAAAACCCCTCACGGTGGTTATTGGGCTTCGGCCCAACAAAAGTTATTGGGCTTCGGCCCAATTAAAAAAAACGGCCCAAAGGGCTTCGGCCCATTTTAACCTCACGGCCCAAATGGGTTTCGGCCCATTTGGCCAAAAACCAAATTTTTTTTTTTTTTTTTTTTTGAACTTTAACATCCATATGTTAAGATCTTGGGTTTTATAAAATCTCATGCATGTTAATTTTATAAAACCAAAGGGGAAAAACTAAAAGTAAACCTATGTCCTTGTAACCGGCTCTTGATGCCAATTGTTGGGTTTTAGTATCTATTTTAGAGTATTAGTTGAAACATTTTTACTAATCTAGCAACGGAAGCATGATAATATCAACAACCTATTGTTAATTTTATGAAACATACCAATATGTAACAAGGCTAAAACCCGAAATAGGATCAATCTACAAGAACAAAAGGCTTACAAAATTAATAATAACAATAACTCTTTTACCTCAAAAGAGTAGGATGATATGAAGAGGAAGATGGACTAGCCTCCAAGAGTAGGATGCCTCAAGAGGTGATACCCACGAGCAACACCGGATGAGTGTTAGGACAAGAACACTAGAAAACCGAGCACCCGAGCCCTCCTTCCTTGCTTGTTTCGGCCGAGAGGAAAAAGAGAGGGAGAGTGGGAGTTTTTCTTGCACTTTAAAAATGAAATGAAAGGTGCACCAATGCATGTGTAGGCTAGTGGGATTTTAACCAAAAATATAACCAAGAGACTTTGATCATATTGGCTTGTTGGGGTGGTGATGGGTCCCACCCAAAACCGGCCACCCATCTCCTTTTTTTTTTTTTTTTTTTTTGATTTATATATTTATATATATCACATATATAAAACTAGCCTACACTATTATAAAACTATTTTATAATCTTTTCTTAATTATTTAACCAATTAAATAATTAAATAAATAAATAAATAAATAATCCAAATTATTTATTTTAATCTTTCAAGTGCAATTTTAGAAAAACCGATTTCCTAAACTTTGTGTTCGGTATTCGTTTAAAGATCATATCTTAAACAAATACAATCCGGTGTCTATCTAGCTCGTTATTGGGTATGACCCGACTTGGATCAAGCACAGTTAGCCACATTAATCTAAATACGTGTCTCGGGCATACGTAATTCCAACAGGACCCTTGTAGCCAGGGGTTTCAATAACTTAGATGTACGATGTAGTTAGAAATGGTTAATTGATACTTGTAATTATTATACAATTAGCCGTGCACAGCTAAGGAAGGGTATTACTATAAACTCAGAAAGAAATAGTATCCAGGTGAGTTTCTAGCCCCATTTCCTTGTCATGTTTTCGGGGCTGTGTGCATACTCGATATGATTAGTTAATACACTTACCTTAAGTGGTAAGTGTATGCTATGTGAATTTTTATGTATTATGTATGTATGATATATGAATGTATACGAATGATGTTTGTATGATGTAGAAAAGATTAAGAGTATGTATGAAGGTATATAATAATGTAAAAGAAAAGGAAGGTACGCACGAATTGACGGTAAAAGGGTGGCAGACCCTAATAATAATATATGTGAAGGAGGGTGGCAGACCCAAATATTATCTATGAAGGAGGGTGGCAGACCCTAATAATATCTGTGAAGGAGGGTGGTAGACTCTAATAATATCTATGAAGTTATAGGGCGAAAGGCTCTTTAAAACGTATAAGTATGTATGTAAAGTAAGATTAAAATATGAAAGAAAGAAAGAAAGAATTAAGGTATATACTTATGTATGTACGAAAGAAAGACGAATAGGTTAAGTAAGTAATATTTATCTTTGGATACGTCTAAGTATGTGAATGTATTGTATGTTGTCAGATTAACAAGAACTCACTCAGTGTAGCTAACTTTTAGTATGCACGCATGTAAGTAGGATGAGGCAGCTGGCTTGAGGAGGACACATGGCAGGAGAATAAGAAGCTGGCATCTGAAGACTTATGATGTATTTATGAATGATGTTTTATTATGAAAGACAAAAGATGTTTATTTAAGACAAGTTTTTGAAATGATATGAAATTACTATTGAAGTATTCTATTCCGCGAAAAGTTTTACTTAACTCTGATATTTAGAACTGTGTTTATGAGTAAATCCAACTTCCAATGTAGGGCACCGGGACCGGGTCCTTACACAAGTTGTTTGGAATGAATCGGAACGAACGAGTGGCGTTCAGACCGTGTAAAAATGAGTAGATAACTTCGTTAATGCTGTAACTCATTAAAAAGGGTAAAACAGGCCCAGGAGGGATGCAATAAAACGATAATAGCTAACGGACATCGCATTCATAAAAGGTCGATTTGATTGGTTTCCAAAATCTCGATTCGATTGGGTTCCGAATTTCGATTCCATTGGTTTTCCCGAAACTCAATCCGATTGCTTTTCTAGAAACTCGATTTGATTGGTTTGTGGAAACTCGATTCGATTGGAATACAGAGACTCAATTCAATTGGTTTTTCCACACTCTCTATTTGATTGGTTTCCATAAACTCTATTCGATTGGATTTCCAGAAATTCGATTCGATTCGTTTGTAAGTTCCATTCGATTGGCTTCTAAACTCGATTCGATTGGTTTTCCAGAAAATCGATTCGATTGGTTTATAAACACAATACTATTGGTTTGTAAATTAAATTCGATTGGTTTGTAAACTCAATTCGATTGGTTTTCAAGAAACTTCATTTGACCCATTTAATAATAAAATTCTTTTTTCTGATGATTTTTTTAGTAAACTCGATTCAATGTGTACAGTGTATGTAATGTATGTTGTCTAATTAACTAGAACACACTCAGCGAAGATGACTTTTAGTATGCACGCATGCAACTAGATTAAAGCAGCTAGCTTGAAGGAGACACATGGCATGTAAAGGTAAATAATGTTATGATGTTTTCTTTCTTTTATTATGTTTTGGTTATTTAAAGACAGGTGAATGTTTATTAAGACAAGATTTGAAGCATTATGTTATATATGGATCACTTTGAATTATTTTGCGAAAAGTTTTAATTCATTCTGATATTTAGAACTATATTTATGAGTAAATCCAACAATAATGTAGGGCACCCGGGCTCGGTTCTTTACACTCTTGGAGCTTGTTTATGTCCATAAACTGTTATTTTTAATTTGTAGATATAGTATAGATTTAATGCATATTCAATCCCTGGTGACTAAAGCAACATATACCTCTTCATGAATGTCGCCATAGGGAAATGCTCCTTTGACATCCATTTGGTATACTTTGATGTTGTGGGTTGTGGCATAGCCAACAAACAACCTAACAGATTCTAGTCTAGCTACTGGTGCAACTGTTTCTTTATAGTTAATTTCTTCTTCTTGTGAGGATACTTGAACTACTACCCTAGCTTTGTTCTTGATCACAGTCCCCCTTTCATCAGTATTGTTTCTGAATACCCTCTTTGTACCTATTGGAGTTTTTCCATCAGGCAGTGGGCACAGTTCCCATACATGTATTTTGGTGAATTGCATGAGTTATAGCTTCTACCCAACTATTGTCTCTAAGATAAATTTGATACTTGGTTGTTTCAAGTTGTGACAGAAGACTAGCAAAGAAGCAAACATTTCCTAATTGTAGACTTCTTGTGAGAACACCATGTTGAATATCACCAACCATCTGTTCATGGGGATGGGATGGATGAAATATATAAGGAAATATCTTTTATTGTGTTTGTGGAAGTTTGTGGTGAAACTACTGATGAAGTAACAATTGTTAAGGATGAAGGCATAGGTGGTGAATATCTGTTCTGTGAAACAACTTATGGCCTTTCAACATTTGTTGAATGTTGGCGTATCAGTTGTCTGATTATTAATAGTTATACTTCAAGAGGTTCCATGATCAGTATATTGAAAATAAGCTATGTTTTGACTTGAAATGTTGTCTTCTGTTTCTAAGTCTTCCAAAAAAAAAAAATTCTGTCTGAATGAATAAATGCATGTGTTGAAATGACCATAAAAAAAAGAAAAAAAAAGATATGATTATAATAATAGCGATACCGAGTGTAAATTTATAATACAATTTAAGAATGAAATTTCGCGGAAGTAATTTTAAAACAACAACAATAATAATAATAATAAAGATACCTGCACATAAGAATCAATTGATTATTTGACAAATTTCAAGCCTTTTCGTCATTCTATTTCTTTGACAACTACACACCAACTCCCAAATCAAATTAATTTACCGTATCTTCAAGCAAGCAAATATATCACTATGCGACCATTTCTTTTACTCTGAACAATAAATAATAGAGGGAAACGATTATTTAAGTATCATTACAATTTTGTCATGATCTATGATATTTGTCATAGATCTTTCCAGAAGACATCAAGATATTTTCAACTCTTCGTTTGAACCACCGATTATAAAATAAATCCAAACATGGCTCTTGTAACAACTCAGATTTTAATTTATTATTTTATTAATCATGACATGACCCGTTTCAATGTTCGAGTCATTATTACTATTTTAATATTATTGTTTTAATATTAATTAAATTATTAAAAACAACTTTGCTATATATACAATTTTAACCCCAAACAAATACTTTAACCTATTTTATTTCCATCTCCACAAATAAAGGACCAATCTACAAATTTGTTAAACTATTATACCAAATCCTTTAACCCATCAATCGAACCCGACCCATATCGAACCCAAATACCCAATTAGGATTTCTTGTGCCTTAATCTTCGATGTAAACTTAGAATTGATCTGTGCATATGATTCTTCTTACCTTATTCGGCCTCACCGTCACCACGAATTAAGAAACCCAGATCGTTTGATGCGTATCGTCTAATATAACTTAAACTATCTTTGCTTATTGGGGAATATACATCTACAGAACATTATAATGCAATTAATCACACATGCACCATCCTTATTCCAGCGCCGTCAAAACCCCTCTGGTTAATTTCATTCTCGTTGCGTCTGTTGCTGCATTAGTGTATTATTATTGATGACACTGGCTGTTCTAATTAACCATTGTATAACCATCTTTGTAAGTAATTAATTATATGTATCTATAGCTACATGATCAATCGTCGAAACATTCCACGATTTGGCCGATTAATCTTGTTAGGATTCTTATATTATACTGAGTTCGCACCTATTTGTTTAAAATTTGACCGTTTCAAGCTTATCATAAACTAACCACCTAGCCCAGTTGGCTAGGGGTGTGCGTGTTAAGGCTGTCGTGGCCGGGAGGCACGGATTCGAGCCACAACAGCCCGTTTTTGTTTCCTTTTTTTGTAATAAATCTTTTAAGCTATATATTAATATATTACTCATTTAAAGTTTATTATTAATATTATATATATAATAATAAATCAATATTTTTACAAAACCGACACATTAACTAGTCTTTTTTCAAACCTTGGTTAAAAACCATATATATATATATGTATATATGTATGTATATTATATTATTAAAAATTGATAAAGGCTTTAGTATTTAAAAGGTTTTTAAATCTAAAATATATATTTAAAATTTATCATGCTAATTAACATATTTAAATATAGTATAAGTTCATGTATTTTATAAAAAGCTTATATTTTATATTAATGTTATTATTATTTACAATACTAATTTAAAAGAAATATTTTTTTATAATAAAAAATATATATATACATTAAACGTATTTTTTTTAGTTTAAAAATAAACATTTAAAATAAATCTCTTCATATAATCTATCCAATATTTGATAAATATTTATTTAAATTTTTAATTTATAATTAAAATTTTACATAAGTAAAATATACTATTTATTAAAGTAATAATTCAAAGTAATAAAGTTGACAATAACTTTAGGTGATAATTAATTTCGCAAGAATATACCCAATCATCATAATTCCCTAATCTCTATAAATCCACTATTCAATTTATGTTTATTCCGCAACTATTTTTTGTTGGGATTTCTCGTCGGTAATACCTGAAGAGCTTGATCGACCCCTATTTTATTATCAAATAATTATCTATTTCCTTATCTGATAAGGTGAGTATTTCACTCCCCTTTTTATCGTATTATATTTACCTATTATTTAATATCCATATTAGCAAACTGTTAACCTTGTGTGCATATCGATTATTTGTCTAACTTGCTATATTTTTATTTGCTTAATTGTCCGTATTCAGAGAGGTCAATTATAATCGCAGTAATAGTATGGCCATACGACTGTCGTAGTGGCCGACATCCAATCGCATGACAAAGTTTTCACCGACAACTCACTCATGGTAACCAATGCCTGATTCGCATGGCAATGGTTTAGCCCATATTGTATTATCTATTTGAATTGTTTATATGCTATAGCTTAATTGTTTATCTCACAGGAACAGTTTTGCACTTTTGTATTATATTGTATTCAAATTAACTGGTGTTTTACTCACTCAACCTCATGTTGACAAAATTATTATTATTTTATATGCATATGCAGGTTATCGTTTGAACTAATATAAGGATTTGTGAAGAATTTAGAGTTTTTAACGTTAGAAAATAAATCAAGACTTAGATTTGTATTTATTGTTTTGTTTAAATTATGTACTTTGTATTAATTGAATTCGTTGAATATTTAATTTAAACAAATAGATATGGTCACCGTTTTAATTATTGCATGATAGTACATTGAGAGCTGTGAACAATCAGTTCACGCTCCAGCATTTTCCGCCTCAGGTTGAGGTGTAACAGCTCTCCATGCAGATAAGAAAAGTTATTAACCCATGAAATATCCTGCAATATAGTATTTTAAGGATCATTTACTCATCTCCACCGCTTACCTTTTTTGAACATACTAAACCCAAACGGACATTGCCAACAACCACCGTTGGCTACTGCTTCCACCATACCTACCACCTTTATACAAAAATCGAACCAACCTCAAACCACCTGACTCACACTTGAACTAACTTATCTATAACTTTGGTTTTTAAGTGATCTACAACAATTTTTCGACAACACCCTCTCGCCTCAGAACCAACTAAACGGGACCCCGGACATTAACCTCTGCACCCCCCCCCCCCCCGGTTGCATGATCCGATCATCTCAGCTAAATGGAAAACATTACTACGACCTTTTTGTTCTTATCCGGTGACTACCAACCAAATTGGTCCTGCAGACAACTATTTTTTTACCAAACGAGCACCGACATTAATCAACTGGACCTTGTTTAACCATTTCCGAGCAACACCATCTTAAACACTGACCGCCTGCATCATCGTGTTTTCCAACGACCAACATTTTCAAATTCGGTTTTAACACATCGAGTTCTTACGTTTAAGTTTGATTTGAAAACACGCAGATGCGATTATCACCTAACTTTTGTAAAGCAACATATAAAGTAACAAGTTACGGATCCTCACCCTTCCTCTATTATCCGGTTTGATTGTGATAAACCTTATGACTAACACCTGGAACTTTTAACGTCTTTGGCTTTCCATTCGTTTCAAGTTTCTTACGATTATTTTGTTTCACTACAACAAGACATTTGAAACTTGTGTGTTCTAGGAAGTAATATGAATTTTGAACATCATGGAAACGGAAACTTTGGTAATGTATCTGGGTGTGGTGGATTCATTGCGGTACTTCCTATATTTAAACACCCAGCTATGTTATCAAGTTGCGGTACTTCCTATATATAAATACGTTGCAGTGCGGAAGTAGTAGAAAGAGGTATTATTTTTTCAAAGGATTGTTCACACAAAGTTGAGTTTTAAACTTATAAGAATGATTATTATCTTAGTAAATAAGTTCTAAGAGAAATAAAACAAAAGACAATATTTTTGGGCTTTATATTTTAAGGTGGAAAAATAATCAAAGATAAAAGGGTATCATTGTGGTTAAAACTCCTCTTAACCAGGTCTAATAGTTAATTAGTAAACATGTGATCTTGAGCTTGCTATGGTGTAAGGCCCCGTTACTAGTGCCCTACTTTGGACATTGGATTTACTCATCAACATAGTTCTAATCATCAGAGTTAAATAAAACTTTCGTGGAATAATAATAACTATCAACCATTCATTACAAATATTTATAACTTGTCTTTTCAAAACATAATTAAAACATAGTATTAAAACATCATGACAAATCTTCAGATGCCAGCCTCTTCAATCTTGCCATGTGTCCCGCTCAAACCAGCTGTCTCATTCTGTTAACCTGCGTGCATACTAAAAGTTAGTACGCTGAGTGAGTTCTAGTAAATCAGACGACATACAATACAATCACATACTTACATATGCACCCGAAGGTACATACCTCCATATTTACTTACATACTTACATACACATATACTTTCATTCTTTCTTTCGTACTTACATACATAATTTCATTCATACATATACGTTTAAAGAGCATTTCACCCTATAACCTTCGCCGATATTATTAGGGTCGGTTCCCTACATTCACAGACAATATCAGGGTCGGTTCCCTGCATTCTCTGACATTATTAGGGTCGGTTCCCTACATTCGCCGACATTATTAGGGTCGGTTCCCTACATTCGCCGACATTATTAGGGTCGGTTCCCTATAGTTAGTACATTGTACCATATCTGTCTTTACATACCTTTCTTAATATTATGTGCAATATCCAGAGATCGTTCACGTACCATCATCATAACATACATACCTCATTTACATATCATATATATATATATAGTCATATCTTTGACTATCTCTTGGTAGCACATGCAATATCTAAAGATCGTTCATGTACTATCATCTAAACATACATACATCTTTCACTTATCATATACACACATCAATCATGCCTTTAACTATCACTTGACGGTACATGCAATATCCGAGGATCGTTCATGCGTCGTCAAACAATCATCATACATAAATCATACAAGCCATAGACTTACCACTTAAGGTAAGTTTATTAACTATCACATCGAGTATGCACACAACCCCGAAAACATAACAAGGAAGTGGGGCTAGAAACTCAGCTGAACTCGGTTACGTTCACCGTATTTAGTTATTCCTTTCTTGAGCTGTGCACTACTAACTGTATAACAATTACACGTATCAATTATCTATCGCTATCCATTTCGTATTTCTAGTTTAATTATAACCCACAAAGAATGGGGGTCCGGGGGCAGCTTCCCTGGCAGTGGGGTTCTAGGGGCGCTAGTCCCTAGCGGGGTCTAAGGGGAAGAGCCCCTGGCTGGGGTTAAGCTGCCAGGTCAGCTTGGAACAATTTTATTTTCGTTAACTGTCTTAACACATTAAATCACTAATTAGTTTGCTAACTTAAAAGTCCAAGGGCTTCTTTGTAATTAAATCATTCTTTTTCTAAGTCCAGGGACCATTCTGCCATTCTTGTAAACTTAGTTCGTTATCCAGTTATTTGATTCGTTATTCTGTTCTTTAACGAATTATAATTCTCTAACGAATGGAGTCCTGATTCGTTATATCATAACGAATCACCACTTATGGACCATCTTAACGAATTGAACTTTATACCGAAGTGGCCTTTCATAGCGAGCTGGCAATCATAGCGAATTGCTCAACTAGTTCGTCATTCTTCCTTAACGAACTAGCCTAATGAACGAGGGTTCTTCCATAACGAACCACATAATGAATTGAAGCTCATTCGTTATTCTCCCATAACGAATTAGGGTTACATCTCTAAATACCCGCGCCGCCTTTCTGGCGCCGCCATGCCGGAAAACCTGGCGGTGGCCGGAAAAACGCGGTTTACCCCATTTTACACCGTTTTTCACCGTTTTTCATCCCGTTCGATCCAGTTCTAAGCTAGGGTGACCCCTAAGCTCATCTTTTGATTGGTTTATACCCAATTCTATCCGGATCTTGTGACTTTAGCGGTTTAAGGTGTCGGCTCGTCGTTTCGTGACTAGATCTAGCGGGTTTGGGTTTATACCATATCATACTATTATTACCTTGGGTCGGTGCTCAGTTTCCTTCTTGGTTTCGGCTAAGATAAGGAGAGAACTAGAGAGAGTGCTTAAGTGTGTGTTTTGGATGGTGTATGGAATATGAGAAATGAAGGATTAAATGGTGATTATGGTTTATATATTTTTGGATCATAGGCTTAAGCCCATGGTCTTTCCTTCTTTCCTTCTAACCCAAGTCAATAACCCATATCAATTTTACCCAACACTAGACCGACTCATAATAACTCATATTCTCATTTTATTAACTGAAACTAGAAAACGGGATGTTACAAGTCTTCCCTCCTTAAAGAGGTTTCGGGACACTATTACATAAATAAATTTGAATAAAACTTGCGCATCTCATCCTCAGCTTCCCATGTAGCGTCCGATCCTTTGCGATGCTTCCATATTACTTTCACTAAGGGTATAACCTTGTGGCGGAGTTGCTTTTCCTTGCGGTCGACTATCTCGATTGGTTGCTTAATATAGTTTAACTGTTCGTCAACCTCAATGTCCATTAATGGCACATGAGACGTGTCATCAGCCAGGAATTTTCTCAGATGAGAAACATGGAAGGTTGAGTGAATTCCTTCTAACTCCTCGGGCAACTCTAGCTTATAAGCCACTTCACATACACGATCTATAATCTTAAATGGTCCAATGTACCTCGGAATCAACTTTCCTCTCTTCCTGAAACGAATGATTCCTTTCCAGGGCGAGACCTTGAGCATCACATTGTCACCAACGTTAAACTCAATTGGTCGTCGCCGCTTATCAGCATAGGACTTCTGACGATCTTGGGCAGCTTTCATTTTTGCCTTGATCTGATCGAACTTTGAATAAGTTTCTTGCACAACTTCTAAACTTCCCATCTCTTTCTGACCAATCTCTCCCCAATATACTGGGGTTCTACATCGTCAATCGTAAAGCATCTCAAACGGGGGCATACCAATACTTGGGTAGCTGTTGTTGTAAGAGAACTCTGCTAGATGCAAATGGTCATCCCAACTTCCTCCAAAATCTAAAACACAAGCACGTAGCATATCTTCAAGGGTTTGGATCGTCCTTTCAGACTTTCCATCTATTCGAGGATGATACGCCGTACTGATGTTCAGTCTTGTTCCCATAGCGTCATGGAACTTCTTCCAAAACCTCGAAGTAAAGAGAGTATCTCTATCTTACACGATCGATAACGGTACTCCATGCTTAGATACAACCTCTTTAATGAACAAGCTTGCTAACGTTTCTGACGAGATATCCTCTCGCATAGGCAGAAAGTGAGCACTATTGGTCGAACGGTCCACAATCTCCCAGATGGTATCATGATGCTTGCCTGTACGAGGTAGCTTAGTTATGAAATCCATGTGATGTGTTCCCATTTCCATTTAGGTATCTCAAGCGGTTGCATCTTCCCATAAGGCTTCTGATGCTCGGCCTTAACTTGTAAACAACTTAAGCACTTACTAACATAATCTACTACATCATTCTTCATTCTTGGCCACCAGTAATCTCTTTTCAAATCTTGATACATCTTTGTAGTTCCTGGAAGAATTGAGTATCTTGACTTATGAGCTTCATCTAAGATCCGACCTCTGAGATCTCCATGGTGCAGAATCCACATGCGGTCAAACCTAGTCTTAACACCATGAGTGTTTTCCATCAACTCGTTTTGCTGACCGAACATCCTTTCTTTCTTCACTCTCCCTTCATCCACCAGCACCTCTGACTGCACTTTGATAATTTCTTCAAAAAGGCTTGAATTCATAATCAACTAGTATGACTTCACTATTGCAATGACTTCTTCATTCTTGCGGCTTAGCGCGTCGGTGACCACATTATCTTTACTAGGGTAGTACTTAATGTCGCAGTCGTAATCATTTATCAGTTATAGCCATCTTCTCTGCCTCATGTTCAGCTCTTTCTGTTCAAAGAAGTACTTTAAACTTTTATGATCTGTATAGATGGTACATTTAGTACCGTACAGGTAATGTCTCCATATCTTGAGAGCATGCACTACAGCTGCTAGCTCTAAATCATGCGTTGGATAAGTACTCTCGTGGACTTTCAACTGTCTAGACACGTAAGCTATCACCTTCCCTCGTTGCATTAACACGCAGCCTAACCCATGATACGAAGCATCGGTACAAACAACCAAATCCTTGTCACCATCGGGCAAGGCAAGGATTGGAGTTTGCATGAGTCTTTTCTTTAATTCCTCAAAAGCTTCTTCTTGAAACTTACCCCAACTGAATACTATCGACTTTCGGGTTATACCGGTCAATGGTGCGGCTATCTTGGAGAAACCTTTGATGAATCTCCTATAGCAGCCAGCAAACCCTAAGAAGCTTCGTATATCAGTCGGATTCTGCGGAGTCTTCCAATTTGTTATCACCTCAATCTTTGCTGGGTCCACGGTGATCCCTTCAGGATTAATCACGTGACCTAGAAAATTGCACTTCTCGCAACCAGAACGTGCATTCCGAAAACTTAGCATACAAATTTTCTTTCTTCAGAGTCTCCAATACTTCTCTCAGATGCTCAACATGATCAGACTCGTTCTTTGAATAAATCAATATGTCGTCGATGAAAACGATAACAGACTTATCCAACATCGGCCGACACACCCTATTCATGTCCATAAATGCTGCAGGAGCATTTGTTAGATTGAATGACATTACAAGGAACTCGTAGTGTCCATACCACGTGCGCAACGCTGTTTTAGGGATGTCTGCCTCTTTCACTTTCAATTGATGATAGCCTGATATGAGATCTATTCGTGAGAACCAACTAGAACCTTGTAGTTGGTCAAACAGATCATCAATCCTTGGCAAAGGATACATATTCCTTACCGTAAGCTTATTCAACTCGTGATAGTCTATGCACATTCTCATACTCCCATCCTTCTTCTTCATAAATAGCACAGGTGCGCCCCACGGGGAAACATTTGGTCTGATAAAACCTTTTTCGAGGAGTTCTTGCAGTTGGGACATCAATTCTTTCATCTCAGACGGCGCTAGACGGTAAGGTGCTTTCGCGACGGGCTGGGCTCCTAGTACTAAATCTATCTAGAATTCTATTTCTTGCTCCGGTGGCAACCCCGGAAGATCCTCAGGGAATACTTCTGGGTAGTCGCACACAATAGGAACATCTTTCATTTCTTTTGTCTCGGCCGTAGCTTTGACAACATACGCCAGGTAGGCACCGCACCCTCGCTTTAACAGTCCTTCGGCTTTTATCATCGAGATGACATTAAGTCCTGAACTTTTCTTATCACCATAAACTGTCACCGCACTACCATCCAAAGACCTTAGTTTTATTATCCTACTCATACATACTATCTAAGCCTCATATTCAAACAACCAATCCATTCGCAAGACTATATCGAACCCTCCTAAGGTCATAACATACAAAGTAACAGGGAACTCATGTCCCTCTAATTCTATCTTACAATTCTTAACCATTTTCATTATTTTTATCGAGGTGTCACTAGCGGTTTCTACTATGAAGGCTTCAGAAACTCGACAACATTTCATTTTAGCTAGTTTACTAAATGTCGTAGCTACAAAACTTCTGTTCGTACCCGAATCAAATAATACTGAAGAAGAGATACCGTTTACTAGAAACGTACCAGTCACAACATCCAGAATCTGTCTGGCCTGTTCTTGAGTTAGCATATAGGCCCTAGTCCTTGGCCTCCCTTGTTCAGCATCTTTCTTCTCACCCCCACCAGCTTCACCACTCGTACAAGTCCTCGCCAGGTGACCTATCTGCCCGCACTTATAACACGTGGGCTTTGCATGGCAATCCTGAGCAAAGTTTCCCATCTTACCACATTTGTAACAAGCATTTGACCCTGATCTACATTCCCCACCATGGGACTTCCCACACTTACGGCACACATCAGACCCAGTGCCCCACTTGCACTCTCCAGCGTGCATCTTCCCGCACGTCCTACATGACCTCTTCTCCCACACTCTCGGCTGCTTATTCTTAGGGTTCCACAACTGAGTACCAGGTCGTTTAGCCGAAGCAACCCCCTTCTTATGCCTCTTCTCTTCCACCACCCTTTCGTTTGTCGACAAATCATCGTACACCATTTCTGCCAGCCCTACAGCGGAATCAAAAGTACCTGGTCTACCAGCCTTGACCAAGACGCGAACATTTTGCGGCAGCCCCCTAAGGTAGTACTTGATCCGCATGGCCTCAGTGTTCACCAAGTCTAGAACCAACCTTGACATCCGGTTGAATTCGGTGGCGTATTCGCAGTGTGTCATCTTACCCGCCTTCAGACTCAAAAACTTTATTTCAACCCTCTCAACCTCCGCTTCAGCACAAAACCTCTTCATTACCAACTCCTTCAGATTATCCCACCGCATAGATTTGATCTTCTCCCGGGTCTTCCTCTATTCAACAGTTTCCCACCAGTACATGGCTTCATCTAGAAATGATTGGGGTGGCAAAACCCACAGCTTGGTCTGGACGATACTCGCTAATTCGGATAACCTTGTCCATAGTAGTTTTCCATTGGAGAGCAGCGATTGCGTCCCCCAAACCAGTCAGCTTCGGCGGGTCGCAACCTTTAAAAGACTTGTAGTTGCACCCACCTCGGCCTCTCTTCCCGTCATCAACCTTCACCGACTTAACAACACTTGATTCCTCCTTATCCTTCTCATCATTCTTCTTACTCTTTTCCCCCGACTTCTCAGCAGTCTTTGCATGACTTCCAACGGACTATTCAAGATTCCAATTATTCATAGCAGCTGCTACTGCCTGAGCAATGGAAGCTTGAACAGCAGGGTCAAGTTGACACCCTTCGTTGATACTCGAATTTCCACCGGCTGCACTCCCTTCTCCCTCATCTTTAGTAGCTGATTCTACTGATGGTTCTCGGACAACGCGTGGCCTACCACGACGCCCTGTACGTCCTCCTCTTCCAGCAACTTTCTTAACTCCAGCCATCGTATTCTATAAGGAAACACAAACGTCATCACTTAAAGAACCATTTAGTACAAGGATAGTAAGGCTAACATGTAATAACAGTGGCCAGTTGTGATTAGCTGACCAAGTTACTCTCTGTGTCCTATACACTTCCCTTTATGAGTCCACTTGTGCTAGCTATACTTCTAACGGTTAAACAATCAAATAGTTCGTATCATCATATAATCCTATCACTAGTATTAAGCTAGCATACATACATTCTTTATTTAGCAATTAAGCAAACATTCATTCATCATTCTAATTTACACGTGAAATTAACCACATACTTTACCTCCACTTAGCTTGCTTGAGTGACACATGTCATTCTTGTACTAGCATCTTCTTTCTTTTCTTACTTTAATCTCATTCTCTGTTCGAGTTTAAGCACGTAGGATGCTTAAATCTCTCAAACTTAGCTCTGATACCAACTTGTAAGGCCCCGTTACCGGTGCCCTACTTTGGACGTTGGATTTACTCATCAACATAGTTCTAATAATCAGAGTTAAATAAAACTTTCGCGGAATAATAATAACTGCCAACCATTCATTACAAATATTCATAATTTGTCTTTTCAAAACATAATTAAAACATAGTATTTGTTAGTGCACGGTTTTGGTGTCTATAGCGATCGAATAAGTTATAGATAGTCTAGAATGTATATTTAGTGTAAATGGCCCATTCGCTATGGATTGTATAGTGAATGAGGCCCATTCGTTAGTTATCTAGACTAGTTAATTAAGTTATAAGCCCATTCGTTATGGAAGCATAACGAATGAGGGCTAGTTCGTTAAGGTATTACCATTCCTTATGGAAGCATAAAGAATGGAGTCTAATTCGTTATGAAGGTATAACGAACTAGACGTAACTTAACGAACTAGAGCATACGGCCTATAAATAGGCATTTCCATGCTCATAATTAGAATGTACATATTTAGAGAGATCTAGATCTAAATTATGCTCTCCATAAGTTATTTCCATACACCATAATGTATTCACTCTAAATTATCAATAAACTATGTATTTAAAGTATTCATCTCGTATTATGTAATCGATGTATCGACGCGGCTAGATCCGAGACGGGTTCAAACAGTATTAAAATATCATGACAAATCTTCAGATGCCAGCCTCTTCAATATTGCTATGTGTACTGCTCAAACCAGCTGTCTCAGTCTGTTAACCTGCGTGCATACTAAAAGTCAGCTATGCTGAGTGAGTTATAGTAAATCAGACGAAATACAATACAATCACATACTTACATATGCACCCGAAGGTACATATCTCCATATTTACTTACATACTTACATACACATATACTTTCATTCTATCTTTCATACTTACATACATACTTTCATTCATACATATACGTTTAAAGAGCATTTCTCTCTATAACCTTTGCCGATATTATTAGGGTCGGTTCCCCACATTCACCGACATTATTATGGTCCATTCCCTACATTCGCACGACTAACTGTATAACAATTACACGTATCAATTATCTATCGCTATCCATATCGTATTTCTAGTTTAATTATAACCCACAACGAATGGGGGTCCGGGGGAAGCCCCCTGGAAGCGGGGTTCTAGGGGCGCCAGTCCCTAGCCCTAGCGGGGTCCAAGGGGCAGAGCCCCTGGCTGGGGTTAAGCTGCCAGGTCAGCTTGGAACAATTTTATTTTCATTAACTGTCTTAACACATTGAATCACTAATTAGTTTGCTAACTTAAAAGTCCAAGGGCTTCTTTGTAATTAAATAATTCTTTTTCTAAGTCCAGGGACCATTCTTCCATTCTTGTAAACTTAGTTTGTTATCCAGTTATCTGATTCGTTATTCTGTTCTTTAACGAATTAGAATTCTATAACGAATGGAGTCCTGATTCGTTATATCATAACGAATCACCACACATGGACCATCTTAACGAATTAAACTTTATAGCGAAGTGGCCTTTCATAGCGAACTGGCAGTCATAGCGAGTTGCTCAACTAGTTCGTCATTCTTCCTTAACGAACTAGCCTAACGAATGAGGGTTCTTCCGTAACGAACCACATAACGAATTAAAGCTCATTCGTTATTCTCCCACAACAAATTAGGGTTAGGTTTTGTCAGAGAATGTCAAAAACATTCTCCGACATCCTTAAATACCCTCGCCGCCTTTCCGGCGCCGCCGTGCCAAACGCGGTTTACCCCATTTTACACCGTTTTCAACGTTTTTCATCCTGTTCGATCCAGATCTGAGCTAGGGTGACCCCTAACCTTATCTTTTGATCGGTTTATACCCTATTCTATCCGGATCTCGTGACTTTAGCGGTTTAAGGTGTCGGCTCATCGTTTCGTGACTAGATCTAGCGGTTTTGGGTTTATACAATATCATACTATTATTACCTCGGGTCGGTGCTCAGTTTTCTTCTTGGTTTCGGCTAAGATAAGGAGAGAACTAGAGAGAGATCTTAAGTATGTGTTTTGGATGGTGTATGGAATATGAGAAATGAAGGATGAAATGGTAATTATGGTTTATATATTTATGGATCATGGGCTTAAACCCATGGTCTTTCCTTCTTCCTTTCTAACCCAAGTCATAACCCATATCCATTTTACCCAACACTTTCCCGACTCAAAATAACTCATATTCTCATTTTATTAACCGAAACTAGAAAACGGGATGTTACATATGGTGATTAAATGTGAGAATAACATAGTTAGTCATGTTATTCCATGATAATTAAAAAAGAGATAATTCTTGACCCCTTTTACTAAAACATTATTTATGTAAGGAAGTAAGATAAGTTAACTCACTTTAAAGATGTGACAATCCCTTAAATTACTAAGTGAATTGTCCTTGATACTTTAGTAATATAACCCTTGTATTATGCCTAAAATACCAATTATGATTAATTGAGTCTTAAAGGATTAACCTTGAATTACCAAATCTTAACCCGCACAACTCTAGAACATTTATAGAACTCATGTAAAAACCACTCAGGAGTTCTTTAAATTGGTTATGTTGCACACCGACTCAACATGTAAAAATCACTCAGGAGTCCTTGATACTTTAGTAATATAACCCTTTAAATTAATATTCCATTTGGTCCATGTCAATATTTATATTTATGTTTTCCCCAACCAAACCCCTACATGAATGGAGATTTCTCGACTCATCGTCAAGCTCAGAATCTTGGCGACTCTTTAAAAGTTTCTTAAGTTATTCCCAATCCCTCACAAGAGTGGCAGTTCCCGGTTTTTCATTAAGATCTGCGTTTGGGGTTGATTTTAAGGATTCTTAATTTATCAACCAAGTCCTCACAAGAATAGCGATTTCTTGACTTATCATTAAGTTCAGGGTTTTGGTCAACTTTAAGGTTCACCAAGGCTTCGCAAGACTAGAAATTTCTCGGCTTATAGTCAAGCTTAGTATTTGGGGTATCTTTTCAGAGTATTTCTAACATTTCTCATCAAGTGATAATTGCAACACAACCATTAGTTATAAAAAAAACCGATCACATGCTTTACTAGCATTATCAAACTCTGATTAAGATTCATTATAAAACAATATGATACTATGGAAGTTTTGCCACTAATAGACATAATTATAGTTATCAAAATAATAGATACAAACATGATCAAATAGAAACAATCTAACCAATTTGGATGACTAATCTTTGATGCTAATGATTTCTCCCAAACGGTTAATCTCCTTAATCTTCAAGTGTTTGACGGATGCGATTGATTCCCTTATTAATGGTGGTGAAAGGAAGTGGTTGGAGAGTATCGAATGCTCTACCAAGGGGTATTCAAGTCCATTAAATGAAGGAGAAGAGGAATTTATAGGCTGATCACAGCCTCAAGGCATGACCTTTCTAAGCAAGACACGGTCGTGTCGCCATTTTTGTCCTGCTGCATAAATTGCAATGTCAGATCATACAGCTCATGGGTAACACAGTCGTGCTAAGCAAGGCATGGCGGTGTTGAGTTCCACAACAGTCCAAACTCTTCATGTTTTGTCTTTTTATCTTGCTTTGAAGGCATGGCTGTGCTTTCAGAAGGCTTGGCCCTGTTTTGCTTCATAACTTTTATTTTATCATTTCTTATTGTCTTTGATAACATGAGGTGTGTCTTGGTTAACACGGCGATGTCTTGACTTCCTAATTTTGTCTTTTACTTCGAATTCTCTAGGCAT
>NW_027501074.1:0-83195 GCF_021521415.1 Bidens hawaiensis | reverse complement strand
GTGAATGTGTATTATACATGCTTGAAAACCTCTTTTGATGTACTAGGTTTCATCTTTGAACACGATAAGCTAATTCATACTTAAAACGGATCAAAACAGTAGATTAAAATGATGACAGCATGCTGTTTGAAGTTAAATTATGTTGTTGTCCTGTTCTTTGAATAATCATATAAAATAGTATAAAAATCCGAGAAAGATGTATTTTATATTCTTGAAAAGCTCCTTGAGTCTACTACGTTTTATATGTGAACATGAAAAGCTGTTTCGGATGAAATATTGTTCTTTCTAGAGCAATACAGCATATTCAGCATACTGTTTTGACAGAAAATAGGTTGCTGACCTGTTTTGCTAAAAATCACATATAATAAACCGTAGCTCCGATAAAGGTGAACTTTATTTGCTTGGAAACCTCTATGAGTTTACTACATTTTACTTTTGAGCATATTAAGTTAGTTATGACTTTTAACTGGTCAAAAGTTGAGGTGAATAGGTGCTGCACAAAAGGTGCAATACTGAAAATAGTTTTTTTCATAATAATAAATGCTATGCGCACTTGTTTAGAAGAGATTATGACATAACTGCTTTAATGCAAATTAATTCCATAATGTATGAAGTTGCTAAGTAGAGCCTAGTCGTATATGTACTGAGTTAACCGTTAAAACGGGGGAAGTGGATAAATGACTTGAAAATGTTTAACTGATAACTTAATGAACACACTGATGATTCTTGGCTTGTTAATTATTCGGTATGAATGAGAGTGGTATGAAAATATAAAGAATACTAATGCCGAGTGTCCACATTATGTATTCTAACTTGTTAAAAGTTGACTTTAACAAGCTAGGTATGTTGAAACTTGGAAGCCAACGAGTCAAATGGACGAAGTGTAATCAAGCTCCTACGAACAAAGGTAAGTTTATCTTACATCTATTTTAAGAAGTTACAAGTCTTATTAGTATTTTTTGATTTATTATGAATATCAAATGGATACGGGCCGCCTTGACCCATTAATTGAAAGTTGATTCTTTTGACTATACTTAGTGCGTACTGGCTGTTTTAACTCGTTACAGTTTGAAGTTTACTCTACCAAATGTCTAAGTGGGAATTACTCGTGTCTAGAATATAAATAGTACTAGCATTGTGTAGTACGGTTTGATTTGGGTTTCGGACCAGCTTGTCGATTATAATAATAATATAGTAACTAGATGAAGATTTGACTCGTTGGTGAATATTAAATTAGTAGCATGATTTAATTAGAGAAATGATTCGTTAAGTTGTTTAGACGGGTAGTAAATAATATGTTGAAAAGTTGTAACCGTTTCTAAAGTTGAATTTTAGTTGAGACGTGATATAGCATTAAGATTAATTTAAATGGGTTGTAATTATGTTGATGGGTTCTAATCATGCTGATTAGAAACAGGTACGCGAAGCTTATGATCAATCGGAGCGAGTTAAGATACATAATAAATTGAATCTTTGGAGTTGCATAACGGTAGCCGGCATAGACTACGTTGGACCTGGTTTGGCTTAATATTTTGACTAATGTTACTCCGGGTTTAATATCTTATTTATATATAATATTTAAATATTGGCAATAACTAATATTTGGTATTGGATTGCTTTAGGTGAAGCCCACACATGGAAGCGAAAAGCCGAAGATCAAGTGCTTGGATTTGGACACCAATACACATCAAAGTGCAAATTTCTAATATTGATAATGAATTATGAATAAGTTTTAAAATATGTACTATCTTTGACTAAAAGACAAGTTCCTACGGATATTATACATGATTTTCGGATATTATACGTGATGTGTGGATACATGTTAAGACTTTTGGTACTGTTGATATTACTTATTATCACCAACGATTTTTTTAAATTGAGTCGTTCCTACCCTGACCTGTTTCAACCCTAACTCGTTCTGACCCATAACCCATTTCGACCCAACCTAACCCATTTCGACCCAACCCAACCCAACCCATCCCATTTGCCACCCCTATGTTTAATGTATATTGACGGGTTAGGCGAGTTGTACCTATTAAGGCACAATTTATAAAAAATATTCAAAAATAATAAAAAAAAATCATAAGTCAAATTATAAATAAAAAACGGAAAAAGTAAAAAAACTAAACATTTCCTCCGTTGTCCTTGTTCAAAAAAAATCGACCCGAAACCCGTTTTGACCCGTTCCGACCTTGACCAATTTTGACCCGGACCCGTTATGACCCGAACCTTATGACCCTGACACATTCCGACCCGAACCATAACAACCCCTTTTTTTAATTGACCCTTTTGGACCTGACCAATTTTGACCCATAACCCGTTTCGACCCAACCCAACCCATTTGCCACCCCTATGTTTAATGTATATTGACGGGTTATGCGAGTTGTACCTCTTAAGACACAATTTAAAATTATATGCGTAATGGGCCATTAGAGATTTCAATGCCCAATATGATCTATTAGGACATGTATGTGTTGTTTTTGTCTATTATGGTCTAATATGACTCCCTATAACACGATATAACCCTTAAATATCTAATGTTACATATCACATGCCATAATAGACCACTAAGAGATTTCAAGCCCTAATATGACCCATTAGAGCGACTATGACATGAAAAAGGCTATAATGGGCCACTAACACCAACAAGGCCCAATAAGACCTATGATGAAAGTATCACATGTTATCGGCCATAAACATCTAACTATGACTAATGACATTCCTATAAAACCTTCTTAGAGCAACTATGATGTGATTAATGCTATAATGGGCCACAAACACCAGTTAAGGTCCAATAAGGCCCATTGATGAAAGTAAGACATTCTGTTGGGCGTTAACCAAACTATGACTCACTAAACTCACATTCTGTAACATCCTACTTTCGGTTATATTAATAAAATAAAGTTCGTTATTTTATAGCGGGCCGTTATCGGTTTAGTTGAATAGAATACAAGATGGACTTGTGTTGGGTAAATGGATATGGGTTATAGACTTGGGTTATGGAGGAATGAAGGAAAGACCATGGGCTTAAGCCCATGATCAAAAATATATATACCCTTAATCCTCCATTTAATTCATTTACACATATCCCTTACACCATCCAAAACACACACTTAAGATTCTCTCTCTAGTTTCTCTCTCACTCTAGCCGAAATATAGAAGAAGAAACGGATCCCGACCCAAGGTATGATAGTATTTTGTTGTATGAGCTTAAATCCGTTAGATATAATCATGAAACGACGAGCCGACACCGTTAAACCGTTTAAGTCACGAGATCCGGGTGGATTCGGGTATAAACCGAACCTATGATGAGCTTAGGGGTCACCCTAGCTCAGATCTGGATCGAACGGGACGAAAAACGGTGAAAAACGAGTTAAAACTCGTTTTTCAGACGTGTTCGCGGTTTTCCGGCGGCTTTCCGGCAAAGGCGGCGCCGGAATAGTGGTACGAGGTTAAGGGGAATGTCAGGGAAAGTTCTGACATTCCTGACCTAACCCTAGTTCGCTATGGGGACTTACCGAACTGAGGGTGATTTGCTATGGGGACTTAACGAACTGAGGGTGATTCGTTAGTCGATTCGCATAAGGGGGCACAGCGAACTAGCCCTAGTTCGCCTATGATTCGTCTCTGATTCGTTAAGGGAAAAGGGTAACGAATTACCCTTGATTCGTTATGACCAGTTCGTTAAAGGAGATAACGAATTAGAAGGTCGAATTACCCTTGTTAAGACTAGGTTCGACCGTATGTGGATCCCGCGCCATGGAGATCTCAGAGGTCGAATTTTAGATGAAGCTCATAAGTCAAGATATTCGATTCATCCAGGAACTACGAAGATGTACCAGGATTTGAAAAGAGATTATTGGTGGCCAGGAATAAAGAATGATGTGATAGATTATGTCAGTGGGTGCTTAACTTGTTTACAGGTCAAGGCAGAGCACCAAAAGCCTTATGGAAAGATGCAACCCTTGGAGATACCAGAATGGAAATGGGAACACATCACCATGGATTTCATAACTAAGCTACCTCGTACAGCTAAGCACCATGATACCATCTGGGTGATTGTGGACCGTTTGACCAAGAGTGCTCACTTTCTGCCTATACGAGAGGCTATCTCGTTAGAAACGTTAGCAAGCTTGTTCATTAAAGAGGTTGTATCTAAGCATGGAGTACCGTTATCGATCGTGTCTGATAGAGATACACGGTTTACTTCGAGGTTCTGGAAGAAATTCCATGAAGCTATGGGGACGAGGTTGAACATCAGTACGGCGTATCATCCTCAAACCGATGGACAGTCTGAAAGGACAATCCAAACCCTTAAGGATATGTTGCGTGCTTGTGTTTTAGATTTTGGTGGGAGTTGGGATGATCATCTGCACCTGGCAAAGTTCTCTTATAACAACAGTTACCATTCAAGTATTGGTATGCCACCATTCGAGATGTTGTATGGGAGACGTTGTAAAACTCCCGTATGTTGGGGAGAGATTGGTCAGAAGGAGATGGGAAGTCTAGAAGTGGTTCAAGAAACGTCTTCAAAGTTCGATCAGATCAAAGCAAGAATGAAAGCCGCTCAAGACAGACAAAAGTCTTATGCAGATAAGCGGCGACGACCAATTGAGTTTAACGTTGGTGACAATGTGATGCTCAAGGTCTCGCCTTGGAAGGGGATTATCCGTTTTAGGAAAAGAGGAAAGTTGAGTCCGAGGTACATTGGACCGTTTAAGATTATAGATCGTGTAGGTGAAGTGGCTTATAAGCTGGATTTGCCAGAAGAGTTAGAAGGAATTCATTCAACCTTCCATGTTTCTCATCTGAGAAAATGTCTAGCTGATGACACGTCCCACGTGCCATTAATGGACATTGAGGTTGATGAACAGTTGAACTACATTGAGCAACCGATCGAGATAGTTGACCGCAAGGAGAAGCAGCTTCGTCACAAGGTTATACCTTTAGTGAAGGTGATATGGAAGCATCGCAAGGGATCGGACGCTACATGGGAAGCTGAGGATGAGATGCGCAAGTTTTATCCGAATCTGTTTATGTAATAGTAGGTTTCGGGGACGAAACCTCTTTAAGGAGGGAAGACTTGTAACATCCTACTTTCGGTTATATTAATAAAATAAAGTTTGTTATTTTATAGCGGGCTGTTATCGGTTTAGTTGAATAGAATACGAGATGGACTTGTGTTGGGTAAATGGATATGGGTTATGGACTTGGGTTATGGAGGAATGAAGGAAAGACCATGGGCTTAAGCCCATGATCAAAAATATATATACCCTTAATCCTCCATTTAATTCATTTACGCATATCCCTTACACCATCCAAAACACACACTTAAGATTCTCTCTCTAGTTTCTCTCTCACTCTATCCGAAATATAGAAGAAGAAACGGATCCCGACCCAAGGTATGATAGTATTTTGTTGTATGAGCTTAAATCCGTTAGATATAATCATGAAACGACGAGCCGACACCGTTAAACCGTTTAAGTCACGAGATCCGGGTGGATTCGGGTATAAACCGAACCTATGATGAGCTTAGGGGTCACCCTAGCTCAGATCTGGATCGAACGGGACGAAAAACGGTGAAAAACGAGTTAAAACTCGTTTTTCCGATGTGTTCGCGGTTTTCCGGCGGCTTTCCGGCAAAGGCGGCGCCGGAAAGGCGGTACGAGGTTAAGGGGAATGTCAGGGAATGTTCTGACATTCCTGACCTAACCCTAGTTCGCTATGGGGACTTAACGAACTGAGGGTGATTCGCTATGGGGACTTAACGAACTGAGGGTGATTCGCAATGGGGACTTAACGAACTGAGGGTGATTCGTTAGTCGATTCGCATAAGGGGGCACAGCGAACTAGCCCCAGTTCGCCTATGATTCGTCTCTGATTCGTTAAGGGAAAAGGGTAACGAATTACCCTTGATTCGTTATGACCAGTTCGTTAAAGGAGATAACGAATTAGAAGATCCAATTCGCTACATGGACTGATTCGCTAAGAGTCCAGTTCGTTAAAAGTCCAATTCGTGTAAGTAACCAGTTCGTTAAAGGTTCCAATTCGTTACAAGAACCAGTTCGTCATGGCAAGTCAGTTCGTTAAGGATAAGTAACGAACTAGAAGTTTAACAGAATGACAGAATGGTCCCTGGACTTAGAAAAGAATGATTTAATTACAAATAAGCCCTTGAACTTTTAAGTAGCATATTATTCAATGATTCAAAATGCTAATGGAAAATGTGTTAAGACAGTTAATGAAAATAAAATTTTTCCAAGCTAACCTGGCAGCTTAACCCCAGCCAGGGGCTCTGCCCCTTGGACCCCGCTAGGGGCTGTCGCCCCTAGAACCCCGCTGCCAGGGGCGCTGCCCCCGGACCCCCGTTCGTTGAGGGTAATAATTAAACTAGAAAGACGATATGTGTAGTGATAGTTATTGATACGTATAATTATTATACAGTTAGTCGCGCACAGCTAAAGAATGGGATAACCGTAAACGGTGAACGCAACCGCCTTGAGGTGAGTTTCTAGCCCCACTTCCTTGTTATGTTTTCGGGGCTGTGTGCATACTCGATGTGATAGTGAATACACTTATCTTAAGTGATAAGTGTATGCCTTGTATGATTTACGTATGATGATTGCTTGACGGTGCGTGAACGATCTTCGGATATTGCATGAACCGTCAGGTGGTAGTTAAGACATGATTGATAAGTATGACGAGAGATATGATGTATGTATGAATATATGATGTATGCATAATGTATGTATGTTATGATGATGGTACGTGAACGCTCTTCGGAGATTACACGTATTGTCAAGGAAAGCATGTATGAACAAGTATGGTGCAGTTACACGAAACAAAGGGACCAGACCCTTATAATATCTGTGATGTTAGGGACCAGACCCTTATAATATCTGTGATGTTAGGGACCAGACCCTTATAATATCTGTGAGGTTATAGGGCGAAAGGCTCTTTAAAACGTATGATTATGTATGTATAGAAAGTATGAAAGTAAGAATGAAAGTATATGCACTTATGTGTGTATGAAAGAAAGTAAGAGGTTAAGTATGAAATGTAAGAAGGTATTGTATGATTATGTGATTAACTAGAACTCACTCAGCGTAGCTGACTTTTAGTATGCACGCAGGTGAGTAGAATGAGGCAGGTAGCTTGAGGAGGACACATGGCAGAGTTGGACGAAGCTGGCATCTGAAGATTTTGCTATGATGTTTCATTTTAAAAGACTATGTTTTGTTTTTAAATGACTATGAATGCTCGATAAGACCAGAATTATGGTTATGGAATGTAATGGTTTGAATGTTTTTAATGTTACGCGAATGTTTTAATTAACTCTGATATTTAGAACTGCGTTTATGAGTAAATCCAACACGAAAGTAGGGCTACCGGTAATGGGGCCTTACACATTCGACCCTTTTAGAGCAACTATGATATGATAGAGACTACAATGGGCCACTAACAACAATCAAGGCCCAAGACGGCCCATTAATGCAAAGTATGGCGACCAACTATGCCTATGGCTCACTACACTCACATACAACCCTCTTGTATCAACGGGGACATGATAGATGCTATAATGGCCACTAGTACCATTCAAGGCCCATTGATGAATGTATGACATGTTTTGGGCGTTAACATCTAAGTATGACTAATGATAGTCCTATACAAACTTTTTAAAGCAACTATGACGTAACCAAGGGACACTAACATCTATCTATGAGTCTATGACTAATGATAGCCAAATAAGGCCTATTGACGAAAGTATGGTGTGTTTCGGGCGTTAACACCTAACCATGACTAATGACACTCCTATACAACTCTTTTAGAGCAACTGTGACATGATAGATGCTATAATGAGACACTAACACCGATCAAGAACTAGTATGACCCACTAATAAGCGTATGGTTTATTATTGGGCGTTAACACTGATTACTACACTCTTATACAACTCTTTTAGAGCAACTATAAATATCACTTGTATTTATTTTATATGTTTTTATATTTAAAATACAACAACTCTTTATTTTAATTAAAAATAAAAATATTTAATTCTATTAATTTCCTATTAATTTTACTTCCCTCAAAATTTCAAATTAAATTCACCCCTCTTTTCTTCAAAAAATTTTGAATTACCCTCTCATTCTTAAATCTAATTTCATATTAACCTACTTTTTTTTATTTCTCTTCATTACTTCTTATTCTTCTTCTTCATCTCTCTACACCCACCATCTTTCATCTTTAATTCTCTAACTCACTCAATTTTTAACCAAATCATTTGATTCCGGGCTCTAATCTTATTATTTTTGCGAGAGGAATTCACGTATGGTGTCAGTTTCCATCGATTCTATCTCGATTTTTGCCGGATTCGTGTTGAGTGTGATTAACCCTAAGAACCAAGTTTGGGGATTTTCAATTTTAAGTGTTATTTCTTGTAATTGAAGCTTAGTACATCTTCTTTCATCGCTAAAAAGGTATGTATTTCACTTGTAATTAAAGCTTAGTACATCTTCTTTCATTGCTGACATATTCGTTTTTGTTTATTTATCTGTATGTAACTTGATGTTAAACGATGATTATTAAACGATTGTTGATTCTAGGATATAGTACTATGAGTCTAGTTTCCGGAAAGGTAAAGTTTGTAATTTTTGGACGAGTTTTGAATAGTTTTTATAATTTTACAAAAACACTGGTCAAAGCTGATTTGGTGAGTTATATTTTGGTTTGTCTTTCCGACACCATAACTCCCTAATGGCAAAACCAAACGGGTTGGTTCCAGTTCTGAAAATTAGTATTATGAGCTTTGAAGACAACGCAATTGGTCTTGCACAATTTGGATTAATGAGCTGATAGAACCATTAAACAAGTGTTATGCAATCTGCTAAATTGTTGGTACATATATTTAATGCTTGAATTATTGTGAGTTTTGTATGGATGAGAAAAATATAATAAAAATTGTTTGAGAAACCTAATTCAAATATTTTACTGTGATAAATTTTGTAGAATTTATACTTCATCTTTTCATAGTGAAAAAATAAGTTTGTACATGTTATAATCTGTCTCGTGAACTAAGTGATCATAAGTTAAGTTGTATGATGAATGTTTGGTTGATTTGCCATGATACGATGTGTGAATACATGTTAGGACTTTTTAGTACAGTTGTCTAATGTGATTGTGCGTGAAGGTCGTTGTGCTATGCGTCGATTCAAGTTTTTATTTTTATATTTTTTACCCTATATATGTATCATATATTTTTCTCTCTTTATAGGGTTGGAACACAGAAAAACGGCTAAAGAAGTCCGCGAGCGGGAGAGACAACCGCACGAAAGAGGGTAATGATGGCAGTATATCTCAGCATACGGGCGGTTCAATAGGGTTTGATGAGCATCGTATCCGCTTGGTAAGCTAGTTTTATTTGTAAATTCAATCTTAAAAAATTAGGTCAAAAATTATAATTGTTTGTGCTTTAACGTTTATTACATTACTTCTTATTAGGAAAAAGAACATGGTCGAAAAGTTAGGTGGATTGAAGTATTCTTAGATACCCACCTCAGCAAAGAAAGCAAGAAAAAGTATTGGGTGAGCGAGCTCTACATTAATAGCCTTGTTGGATTGGATTTTTGTACGGAAAAGTCAGAACACGCATTTGTAAGTTATCTTTATCATTTTTCGTTTTGTTATATAATTAGGTATAACATATCAACCAGGGGCGAGCAAATGAAATAGACCGTTTCATATTTCATATACATGTGGTAACATAAAAACTGCTAACACTGTAATTTAATATACATGTGGTATACTCATAAACGGGTTGGTTCGGTTTAAAACTAAAAATTTAAATGAAAATTACATACTGATTTTGTGGGTGTAATATATAAACGGGTTGGTTCGGGTTCAGGTCCATGAAACCAAACCGGAACCAAACCGTTAGTAACGGTTTGGTTTGGTTCGGTTTAAAAGTTATACGGTTGGGTTTTGGTTTACATATATTAAAAACTGTTAACAACGGTTTGGTTTATAGTTTGACGAAAAACCGCGAAAACTGGACCGTGAACACCCCTACTTGGCTTTGAGGTTTTGCCTTACATTAACCCTTTATTAGTTATGATGCTAATATTTTTAACAATTTTAGGTTCGAAAAGTTAGAGCTGAAATGGATAAAGAACTAGAAAATGAAAGGAAGTCAAGAAACGAGTTGGAAGAACTAGCAACAAATGGAACAAATGGAAAAAGAACGTAAGGAAAATGAAGAAAGGAGGCAAAAAAATCTGATGAGCTTATAAGAAAGTTTGAGGTCGGTAGTAATTAGTAGTAGTTTCAAATATTTTGAATTTATAACTTATTAGTGAAGGTTTGGTAATGTAAACCTGTTTTGAATTTATGTTGTTGGATTTGTTAAACTTATGAAAAAACATGTTTTGAATTTATGCTAATGTGTTTAGTTACATTTTTAGCCACATTAACAATAACCTCCAGTGTCTATATGATATGATTGGCCATACAATACATTACTATGTGTGACGAACAGTTTGACATTAGCCACACTTTAAATTAGGAAAAATATTATGTGTGACAAACGGTAAGACAATAGCCACACCACAAACTACAAAAGAGTGTTTGACTGGCAAGTTCACATTTTTTGCCACATTGACAATAACCTCCAGTGTCTATAAGATATGATTAGCCACACAGTACCTCACTATGTGTGACAAAAAGTTTGACAATAGCCACCCTTTAAATTACGAATAGCATTATGTGTGACAAATGGTAGGACAATGGCCACACCACAAACTACAAAAGAGTTTTTGACTAGCAAGTTCACAATTTTAGCCACATTGACAATAACCTCCAGTGTCTATAATATATAATTAGCCACACAGTATCTCACTATGTGTGACGAAAAGTTTGACAATAGCCACACTTTAAATTAAGAAAAGCATTATGTGTGACAAACGGTAAGACAATAGCCACACTATAATCTACAAAGGAGTGTTTGAGTGGCAAGTAAACATATTTAGCCACATTTAATGTAATATCCAGTGTCTATATAATATAATTAGCCACACTATTATTAAATTTAAGTGGTTGTTGCTTTGCTATATCCACACGCTATAGGTCACAATGCACGCTTAACACAACCCTATTGGCCACATTATTATAAAATTCATGTGGCTGAAACATTAATTCATGTGGCTCTATACGTGCAATGATCACTCATAGTAAATAGTCATGTGGCCATTTTCTACCATTTAGCCACACTTATTGGAGAGGCTTCTTGATGACCAGCAACTAATGCCTGCACCCTTTAGCCAAACCTATTACCACATAAGGCCACTAAAAACTGTGTGTGGCCATATCATACCCACGGTGTCGCAACCTTTGGCCACATATGACCTGAACCAAATGTGTGTGGCTAAAGGCCTACGACCACACTTTTTTCGTGTGGCTGAAGGTCAATATTCACATAGTGTGATCCATTAATACGTTGACACGTGGTGTGGTTTTAAATGTCCGCATATTCGGTCGGATCAATTCTTGCTTCCGTCAGATCCGACAGTTGGGATTTTTGGAGAACATAGGCCATTTTTGGAAAGTGTTGGTCAAACTAGACTATTTTGGGAGTTTCCCTTTAAATTTTTGTTACACAAGTTTCAAATATTATGTTTTACCCCTCAAATAGGCAAATTAGAAATAAATAATCTCACATTTTGTGTATTTTTCGAAAATATCCTCACCTTTAAAATCACTACCAAAGGTCCAACGTTTCAACTATTTTTGTCTCAACAGACCTTTGTTAAAAAACACTTAACATTGTTAAGTTTTTTCCGAGTTTCTAACAAATGTTAGGGCTTTTGATCGGAAGAAGGATACAAGTCGACTGATGCAAAACTTATCTCAAAACGGTTATCCAAACAAAGAAACAATGTTTCAATTCGGGTGTTTGAATTTCAATTAACAAAAATCAAGCCATTTGAATCATCGTTTCGAGATAAATTTTATATCAGTCGACTCGTATCCTTCTTCCGATCAAAAGCCTTAAAACATTGGTTTGAAACTCGAAAAAACTTAATGACGTTAAGTGTTTTTTGTTAGAGGTCCATTGAGACAAAAAAATAGTTGAAAGGTTGGACCGTTAGTAGTAATTTTTAAATATGAGATTATTATCAACTAATATACAATATGTGCGATTATTCTGCCTCTCAAATATAATTAAAAAACATATATAGTTTAGTTCCAATTCACTTTACGTTTAAGTTGTTTCTGTTTCTTTCTTTTTTTTCTTTTTCATTGTAAACTAAAGTGCTAGGGGTGCTACCTTAGTTGAAACACACCTTTTTACACCAAAAATTCATAGCGAAAACTCACATCCATTTCCAGCGATCAAGATTTCATCCTATTGTTTTTGTTTCAGACGCTAGTGTCTTCTCTAACGACATAAAATGTCGGAAAAAGAGATCGAAAGCAATAATGAAATTAAACCTGTGTCATGTATAATCACACTTACATAAAAGCGACTCGAGCACTTCCTGGGTACAAACATATATTGCCAATCGCTCTTTAAAGTTACAGAGATGAATCAAAGCATTCTTGGCTCTACCCGAATTCATTTAATCCTTTATGCAGCCCATTTTTTAACTTTGCCCACTCAATAAAGAGCCCATGTTACCTTCAATTTAGCCCACATTACTTTCAAACATGAACTTTAATTTTGCAGTCTTGTTAATTTTGTCGATCGAGAAGAAGAAAGCGTATACATTATTGCAAAAACTATGAATTTTGATTCACCTTAAGTTTGCTCCTATTCGGGTAAAAAAAACAAACAACCATGATTAAGGGCACAATATTAGTCAAAGGCAATCTAATTCAAATTCTTTTTTTTAGCCGAAAACCTAACCTAATTCGAACTTTGGTTTAGCTTTAAACATACTTAATTCTGTCCGGTAATCTGGTATTCGGTTTCAACCGGGAAAAATTTTCAAATCAAGGAAACGAAATAAAACCGATGAACAACCCTAATAAGCAGTAACTTGTTGTGATCTGTAGCAAGCTACGACCGATGTTGAACAAACTTAAAAAAAATTATATATAGAGAGGCTGCTTGCGTGTGACAAGTGTGCCATTAAAAGTCATTGGATGGTCATTTTACATGCCACACGAGGGAGCACAATAGTAAGGTCCCATTTGTTCCTTAATCATTCTTATTGCTAAAGAAACAATATACTATTAATCCTATAAGGGCTTCCACTTATACACCTTTGTGAGGCTCCCATGCCTCCCATGTTTGAACAAGTTACGATCCATTTTGTTAAAGCTTTGCTGTTCTTGCGCAGAATTTTGAACATCAATTTCTTATTCACATCAGTTCCATTTTAGGTATGCTTTGATTTGTTGCAAAGCTCTCATCAAGGTAACATAACCTCGTTTATAATAGCTGTATATAATACTTCTGTCTAAAGTTAGTGAAAATCATATTTTCCATTTTCACTATTTTCTAATAATCCTCCACATGAATGGAGATCAATCCATTCATACAAGTGTCAAATGCAATTTCAACAGTTAAGTATTGAAGGATAAGTAGTCGTTACTTTTGAAGTTCATTTCCGAAGTATATTTAGTTTACAAATGCTTAGTAGACGCAATGTCTTTGACCAACATTTGTTACATAGACAACATTACTCTTTCTGACATGCACTACAACAAATCAGACCTATCCCGACAACTATTTCTGAACTTTTCCCGACAACATGTAGTTGGTATAACTCTAAAATTTCTATCCCGACGATATATAGTCGGGAAAAGTGTTGTCGTCATAGCTCTGTCCCGAAAAAAAACATAAACTCTTTCCCCACTACATGTCGTCGGGATAAATATTACAAAAAACATTTTTAAAAAAATGTTTTATTCTTTAATAAAAAGATAAAAAAATATTTTAATAAAATATTAAAATCTTATCCCGACAACATGTCGTCGGAATAGTAAAGTGAATAAAATAATATTAAAAGTCAATCCCGACAAAATTTCGTCGGTATATATTAACGAATAAAATAATATCAAACTCTATCCCGACAACATGTTGTCGGGATTGACTTTAATATTATTTTATTCACTTTATTATTCCGACGACATGTTGTCGGGATAGAGCTTAAAATTATTTCATTCAGCTGTATTTTTTCCGCTGTTTTCCAGATTTCGACCTGTTTTTCAGCTAATTCCAAAACACCAAAATCAAAATCCATAATACACAATTAAAAAACTTAAATTATCCAACATCAAACATACCAAACATACGACATACGACATTCGACCCGTCAATTTGTTCAAAAACAAAAAAAAAGAGTTATCCAAATGAAACACAACTAAAATGCCATTGTCCTTGTTTAATCGTCACTTTCATCTTCGCTTTCATGAGGTCGATGTTGCCATTGTTTCTTGGCATCTTCAAGTTTTTTGTCAAACTCTTGTGACATTTTTGCTAACATCTCTTGCATTTGACTTTTTTGTTGTTGTTGAAGTTCGGCTTTTAAACTTTCTTGCCAATCTTGTTGTGATGGTCCGGAGGAAGATCCAAATTTAGGTGCAACAGGTGGTGCCGCCTTTCTTTCAATTCGTCCAATTCCCCGTAGATGCCCGCGTGACCGCCCAGTGTGATGCCAAGTCATATCTTTTGCTGTGAATTTGGAACTATATCTTCTTCGAAGCCGAGGAGTTAAAGGAAAGTAGCGCAACACTTTCTTTGGTACTTTCTTTCCCTTTGTGTTTTTGTCAACCCACCTGCTCGCGTTACAAACTGGGCAGTTATTTAGATTTTCACCATCTTTCCAGAATAAAAAACAATCATTAACACAAGCATGGATTGATTCATATCCTAACCCAATCTTCCTCAGCTTCCTTTTAGCTTCATAGTGTGAGGCTGGAATATATTTCACTTTCGGGAATGCCTCTCTTAGAAACTCTAAAACTTGGTCAAACGAACTATCCGTCCATTTGTTGATGACTTTAATATGCATCATTTTCGCTAGGAAGTATAGGGAAGACATCCAACTACAATCCGGGTATAAAGGGGTATTGAGCTCCTCAAAAAACTGATCAAATTCCTTGTCTAAACCAATTCCACCAGCTTCATCTTCATTTATATTTGTATACTGCTCAGCCATAACATCATCAATCAAATCAAACATCTCATGATTTGTTGTTGTAGGAAGTGTTCTTGGAGCTTTTCTTGGAGCGAATATACCGGCAACTTCTTCGTGATTAGGAAATTTCTCACCGTGATAATGCCATATCCGATACGCTCGTAGAAACCCACGGGAATGTACATGATCATAAATCGTTTTCAAATCTTGTCTTTTTATATTGACACAATCTTTACAAGGACAACGAGCTTTGCCTTTACTATCGACATGGTTTTGGGCAATATTAATAAAGCTTTTTAAACCATTAATAAAATCATGAGAACTACGGCTGTCCAAATCAATCAACTCTTATCGATTGTAGACATAATTGTTGATACTATCTAAAGAACAGTGTATATTACAAAACTAGTGAGTTATACTTACAAATATTAATAATAATAAATATTAAGTTTCTTAGCATGTCAAATATACAATAAAATGATAAATACAAGTATAAAGTTCACCCACCCAAACCAAATTGTGAGCACCAAACCAGTAAGAATATTAAATGGGGTTTAATCAAAAGTAAAGAATATTAAAAATAGCAGTGTCTCTCAGTCCATCGAAAAACCTCTCGATAACGTAAATGGTTTCATGCTCACATTAAATCTGAGCGAAAACCAAAATTGAAATCAATTGTTTGATGCGATTTCCATTTTTCAAGTGAACGACCCATATTCAATTATCAAACAATTGAGGCTTATTATTAACAAACAATTGAGGTTGTACAGTTACAAGCAGTTCAAACCAAACCCAAATTCAATTATCATTAACAAACAATTGAGAAAAAACACCCCAGAACCCTAATCTACAACATAAGGTATAGAATACTCACTTAATAGAGGTGGATTTGGGCTGCGTGGCTGAGACGGCGACACAGGTGGACGGAAATGGTTGAGGTACACTGCGGCTTCGTTTGATCCGGTGACGGAGGTGGACGGCGCAGGTGGACGGCGGCGGGGGTTATTCGATGGTAGACGGTTTCTGGTTATGATTTTTTGTCATATGTATATCTAGGTAATTCTCGTCAGGATATGTTATGAATTTTTTCCGTTCATTTCACTATGGGCCTCTAGAATGGTTGACCAGGTCTGTTCCCTATGACCCGGCCCATTTTTTTACCTAGTAAATTTTGTGCCCCCCGTAGAGAATTTATGGATCCGCTTTTGTATGTATGTATGTATGTATCTATGTGTGTAACAATCTCTATGTAACCATCTCTATGTATGTATGTATGTATGTACGTATGTATGTATGTATGTATGTATGTATGTATGTATGTATGTACGTATGTATGTAACCATCTCTATGCATGTATGTATTATGTAACCATCTCTATGTATGTATGTATGTAACCATCTCTATGTATGTATGTATGTAACCATCCCTATGTATGTATGTATGTATGTAACCATACCTATGTATGTGTATATGTATGTAACCATCTCTATGCATGTATGTAACCATCTCTATGTATGTATGTATATATGTTTGTATGTACGTAACCATCCCCATGTATGTATGTATGCAACCATATCTATGTATGTATGTATGTAACCATCTCTAAAATGATTTTAAAGAAAAGAAAAAGTAAAATATAAAGTTTATCCCGACAATATGTCGTTGGGATAGGGTAGTTAATTTTTTATTATTTAATTTTAATTTAAGATGATTTTAAAGAAAAGAAAAAGTAAAATATAAAGTTTATCCCGACAATATGTCGTTGGGATAGGGTAGTTAATTTTTTATTATTTTATTTTAATTTAAGATGATTTTAAAGAAAAGAAAAAATAAAATATAAAGTCTCTATCCCGACAATATGTCGTTGGGATAGGGTAGTTAATTTTTTATTATTTTATTCTTATTCAAGATGATTTTAAAGAAAAGGGAAAATAAAATATAAACACTCTATCTCGACAACATGTCGTTGGGATTGGGTAGTTACTTATTATTTAATTCTAATTTAGGATGCTTTTAAAGAAAAAGAAAAATAAAATATAAACACTCTATCCCGACAACATGTCGTCGGCAAAAGAATCGAGTCAAAATTTGGTTTGGTCAAAGTTGGTCTCGCGAATTAATGATTAACACTTGTAACGAATTCTGGGATTTTCTATCCCGACAACATGTCGTTGGGATAGAGTTAGCTATACCGACAACATCATGTTTTCGGGATAGGTTTCGTCGCAAAAAGACCAAATTCTTGTAGTGATGGTCTTTCCTTAATTGTATTGTCCGTAAAGGTAAACATTAACAAGTTATCAGAGAGCTCTAAGATTACACCCCCCCCCCTCCCCCACGCAATTCCATTCGAAGTAATTACACTTCTTTTAACGTAAGTGTTTCTATAAATGTGATTAAAAAATATCTGATTGTATTCCTCTTGACAATTTATAAACTAACTCTCCGCCAAAGCCTTTTGTATGAAAATTTATCTTGGGGCTTTACATGGTTAATCGTGATAACAATTTGTGGTACCTTATTATGTCTATGTACGTCGAATGTGTCCTGATTCACCATCGTTAATTGAGCTCTAAGCCGCAAACGCCTTATTTGTTGTTTTGTTTTTTTTTTATCATTTGTACATGTAACATGCTTTGTACTTTTTTCCTTTGGTATTGTGGTTTTATTCAAATTGTTTTATATTAATTATTTTATAAAGACGTCTAATTATATATGCATATAAATATCATAAATTTACTCATGAGCCGAACTTAAGCTTTGGTTATACGGTTTGAAACATGCCAACTTCAAACCTTGTTAAGTGCGCAAAACTCAAGCTTTGGTGAGCTCAAGTTCAGTTCAACTTATTTACTTCCCCACTTCAAACCAATTGGATACCTATCTTCACATTGATTATTACACCTTTGCTTCAAACGATGTTTTTGGGTATCTACCTCTAAGAGTGTTCATTTGTTCGGTTTCAATTTATCTGATTTGAAATTTCTTTTGATTGAAGTAGAAAGAAAATCGAACTGAACACTATACCAAATTAGTGTTGTTATAATTGAATTTGAATTCGGCTTGGTTTTGATCGAATAGCTCGAACATCTACTGTAAGTTACTATAATATCTATTATTTGTTACCAGTAGCAAAACTTGCATAATTATTATTTATTATTTGGTTTATTCGATTCAAGCTGAATTTAAATGTTTTTAAAAAATTTTAAATAGAAAAGCGAAATAAAAACATTGGTTCGATTATTGGTTGTGTTCAAATTTACATTAAACCGATTCAACATCCGATTTACCTCTGCAGTGATTAATGGCTTGCACATGCAATGTCATCTAACACACACCGTACATTAGGTATTTGTAGAATTGTAGGTTTATTGAGGAATCACAAAGGAAACCTTTAAACCACAAGAAAAATGTGAAAAAAGAGGGAAATCAAGAATTTCACGTATAATAAGGGATGTGTTATTCATACACCCTTTATAGGGTACTAGTATGAGACCCGCGCGATGCAGTGGGGCTCGATATTAGCATTTAGTTGATGTTATTATAGTGAGTCGTCATAAAATAGAAATAGAATGTATGTATAATACTTACAGCATGTTATAGATTACATTGGTTTCGATGATGCAAGCATATGTAATCTATCAAATATTCTATACATACAAATACAATTATACACTTGCATCTAACTTTGACTATTTTAACTTTAACTTCCATATAAGACTTCATTAGTGAGTTGTTATCCAAAAACAACAATCCCAAAAACAACAGCTTGTCAAACAACCTGCATAATAAATCCTTAACATCAATAACTGTAACAATTCAAGAGTCCAAAACATGACATATATGTGGATACAATTACTGTCAATTAGCAACATTATTAAAAGATATAACCCGTTTAAATGAACGTACACCAGGAAGCCATGTTATAAACCCTCCAACAATGGGTAAACCTGTCACAAAAGACAAAAGAGGAACCGTTATATATCAAGAAAAATGCAAGCATACGAACAGCATTTAAAGAATTAGAAATAAGAAACATACAAGCACACCTAAAATCATTATACCAGGTCTATCCAAATGACATACTAATTTCCCTTTTGGACCAGTTTGTTCCCAAACCAAACTAAAAATTTTATACAGTTTTAGTGTTTTATAATATGGAAAGTACATATTTAAAACATTGAGTTTCGAACCAGTAATAGATTTTTATAGATAATGTGAACAAAGTTAAAAATTGACTCCACAAGCATACTTTGATCATTTTCCAATCCTAAACAGATTTCCTCAACTAAAATCAACAAAATGAATGCATTCAAATATCATATAAAGCATTAATGTCTAAAAAATTAGGCTTGTAAACGAACACAAGAAGTTCCTTTATTTAATAAATAAAAACATGCCTTGTTCGTTTGTTTAAAATCGTTTATATTTGTTCCTTTATGTTCAATTATGTTCGTTAGTTCAGGTTCGTTAATATACCCATTAATATTTTTTTTCCTATTCTGTCTTAGTTTTAATAAATTTGTAGGCACAAGTTGTTTGTCACATTACTTTTAAATAGTTTTAGCGTAGTTACGTTTATTCTTCTATGTTTAGTTATGTTCGTTTATGGTCGTTAATTATTCATTTATATTGTTAATGAACGGACAAATACAAGCTCATTTTTTTAATGAACAAAAAGGAACATACTCGTTTACTTGTTCATGTTCGATCATTAGTCGGTGAAAGTCAAACGACTATATTCGTGCTCTTTCGGTTTGTTTACAAGCCTTATCTAAATCATCTAAATAAGAAGATTTAGAATATTGTATGCATTAAAAACATATGTTTGGTTGTTTTCATCCCGTTTGAACAATTCGACTCGTTTGAAATTATAAAACAACCTATAAAAAATCCCTTTAAAATTTACGTAAAGATCACATTTAAATGATCGATAAAAAACACAATAATTTATATTCATGCATACCCCAGCTTATCGAAGCGAAGAAAGAGATCATTGAGTCTATTATTTAGCCGAGCTAAGGTTTCGATTAATTAAAATGTACCTAATAACTAATGATTTAAAAGTGAGAGTACCTAATGAGAGATAAAAGTCTCATGGTTGATGTTGTTGTAGCAACTGCTGCATCACCCACCGCTTTCCTCTTCGAGGTTAAAGCAGGCTAGGGTGATTCTTCTAGCAACTTTTGGTTTCTTCTTTGCAGAAACAATGAAATTTAATACAAGTTATGTTATTATAACGCTTTAGCATCTCGTTTAATCCTTTGTACATGTAAGTATACTGCAGTCACTCTCACCAAAGTGAAGCAATTCCAATTTGTAAGCAAGAACCTAAACACGCACAGTTAGAAATCAACATTATTATAATTTTCTTGTATTTGATGTAATTATCATGTACTTTAATTTAGATTATTAAGAAAAAAAACATAAATTCCAGAAACGAACTGTAACCACGAACTGTAACTATTTGCATGATTAACACTAACAAATTATAAACTTTTTATATGCTTTGAAGTTCAACCTAAACCGATAATGACATGCTATCCAACCCGTCCAACCGACCAGTTTTCCTCACACAAAGCGGCAAGTAAGTTAACAAGTACAAGTTATCATCATCACAAAGAACTATTAACTTATGATAATATCACTAACAATTAACAATACTACCCCAAACCAAAAGACAAACAAAAAACTAAAAAACAAACCGGTTCCAACCAAAAAATCCATTTACCAAGATTTCTTTTTCTTCTTTGTGTTTTTACCAAAAATAATTTTTTTTTCAAAAGTACTCTTTCTCTAAAAGAACCCTTTTACCCAAAAAAATATAAAAAGAAAATAAAATAACCCTAATTCCGTAAATACTCTTTTACCAAAATACACTTTCTAATAACTGTTGTAGATATTTTAAATTGATGTGTATGTACTTTATCTGAGGTTAGAATTGTACCATGGAGAATGTCGGTGCTCGAGGCTGGAATGGTTGACCATGTTCATCAAGAGAAGACTCACAAATCGACCTGCACATCAGTACGTACGTGTGTGTTGATGAGAGAAACAAAGCAGCGAACCGCTTTGGCAATTATCATCAAACTATAGTATTAGTTGACTCAATAGTAATGAAATCATAAATTATCTAATTACTAATTATATTCTTGGTTGAAACTCGAAAGTGAGCAAACATTTGTGATCTTATAGGTTATATTAAAGGAATCACCTACATCGTACCTGAGAAATTGTGTCCTAATAATTCATCCTGCAAAATATCATAAGAAAATCATGTCAAATTCAAGGATATTTGAATTTTTAAACCAATAAACTTTGATGATGTCTGCAACAGTAAACTTTGATGATGATCAGAGATAGGCAAAATCAACAAAACGGGAAAAAAATAATGAAAGAATAGTGAATTTAAAGAGACATATAAGCAAAATCACTACATGAATACATAAATTCAATGAAATTGACCAAATCACTGACCTGAAACTGACACACCTTTAAACCCCCTTTGAAAAAGCAAACCCTAAAATTCAAAGAACAACTAAATTAAAACAACAGAAGACATTGAAATCACACGGTTAAAGTCAAAATAAGTTACTTGAGGGAAGAATTGACACATTAGTATTTGCTGATGTGTAGTCGCCGCTTAAGCACACAACCACCGCGACGTACAACCTCTTTTGAAACTTCCATCGCCAGATGAGTGATGACTGCCAAGCTTCAAATCGGATATTTTAAGAAAGCGTGTGTTTTGAATTTTGAATCTGCGATGCTGATGGAATGGGAAGCGGGAATTCTAGGTTTAAGATTTTATGCTTTAGATACTTGTACAATATGCTTATTTGTATTGTATCTCTTAAATTTTCAACATCTCAATTATATGTATTATATATAGTAATAGATATATAGGATTTAAATGTGTGTTAAAATGATGTGAATAACCAAAAGGGGTATATGAATAATAAACTCATAAAAGAATTTTTTTTACATATAAAAATAGGAATATTGGATTTTAATAATCCATATTAAATGCCATTGGCCGATAATAATCCCTATTCATTTTATCGCCACTGGCGGTCCCAAATTCAAAAAAGTTGGCCCCCAATGGTCCCCCGTTAAAAATGACTTAACGTCGTTATAGTTTTTCCTGAATTTTAAACCAATATTTTAGGGCTTTTGATCGTTAGGAGGATACGAGTCGATTGGTGTAAAACTTAGTTTGAAATAGTGCTTCAAAATGACGAAACAATGCTTCAATTCGGGTGTTTGAACTTACAATTAACCAAAATCAAGTCGTTTGAATCATTGTTTCAAGCTAAGTTTTACACCAATCGACTCGTATCCTCCTAACAATCAAAAGCCCTAAAACATAGGTTTGAAATTCAGGAAAAACTATAATGTCGTTAAGTTATTTTTAACAAGAGACCATTGGGGGCCAACTTTTTTGAATTTGGGACCGCCAGTGGCAATAAAACGAATAGGGATTATTATCAACCAATATCATTTAATAGGGATTATTAAAATCCAATATTCCTATAAAAATATATATTCATCCGATATAATTTAATAGGGTTATTTCATGTCGTGAACATATTAAATAAATATGTTATTGATGAGTCAAACTAGATGTACGTCGTCTATTTAATTTCTTAAAAAGAAGTCAAATATACAATATTGCCTAATTACGCCGACACCGCTTCAATACTCGTACGTAATAATGTAGTATGCAATTATGGCCACCAAGTTGTTAACCAACCACGTCACATAACCTAAGGCTGAGGGGTGTGGAGCGCTAGGAAGGGCGCAAGAGGCCGGACGCTCGCGCCCCGGGGCGCGAGCACCACACCACCGAGGCGCGATAGGGGCGCGAGAGGGGCGCGAGAGCGGAAAACGAGGCAGGCGCCAGGGTGCTAGCGGCTGAGAATGGCGCAAGAGTTTTCTTGGAAAGCGTGAATAGCCGTTGGGGGGTGTTTTATTTAAAAAAAACGTTTTTTTTTTCCTATATATAATAACAAACCCATATCAAACCCATTTCAACACCCATATCAAACCTATTTCCAACTCGATTTTGTTTCTCTGTATTAAACATATATCAAACCCAAACCAATATCACATACCACACCCAAAACCCGAAATCACCCCATCTTCCAAACCTTTTTTTAAAAACATGGCTGGAAATTGGTACCCAAACCTAGAATCAGATTACAGTTACGACGATTTATGGTCGGCACCGGACCAACCGATGTTTTATTCGGGGTCGCAACAACCATCCGGCTTTCAACCATCCAACATACAACCGTCTCCTAACTTTGTAGTTCCGGAGACACAAGAACCAGAACCAGAAGGTGAAGCTGCGGGACAAAGAAGACGCGTCCACCGGAAAAAACAAGTTGCAACGGACGGGTCGGGTTCGGCTTCGACCGGAAGGGCGAAACGGAAAATCACTTCGTGGTCATCGGATGAGAAGGAAGCCCTGTGTCGGGCTTGGATAGTCACTTCTGAGGATCGGCGTTGCGGTAATTGTTTTAACGTTTTTAAAAATGATTTTTAATAAAAAAGTTAAATGACTTACAAATTTATTTATGCATTTTGCAGCGGACTACCAAAAGAGCAAGGTCTTTTGGACAAAGGTTAGGGAGACGTTCTATTCGCTCGTTGGGAGTACAGAGCGGACCGCCGATATGATTTCGGGTCGGTGGACCGAAATCAGAAAATTTGTCGGCTTGTTTACTAATCTGTTCAACAGGAACGCCGGTCGTATGAGACCAAGTGGCAGTGACGATTTGGCGGTTTATAATTTCACTGTCGAAGAGTGGAGGCAGGAGTGCCTGCGGAGGTATGGGACGGTGAAGACGTGGGACGATGTAAAGGTGTGGGAGAGGTTGAGAAGGTGTTCTAAGTGGGTTGAGCTGGTGGCGCCGGACGTTGATGCTGAAGTAGGGCCGAAACGGACTAAAACTAGTTCGTCTGGAGCGTACAGCACTTCCGCCGGGTCGGATTGCCGGGTTGGATTCGACCTAAACGTTGCGGGGGAGGAAACGTCTTCACCGCCGAGGAGGCGGCCATTGGGAAGGGACGCCAGGGGGAAAAAACCGGCTGAGGGGGAAGCCGTAAACATCAACGATCTTGTTGAATCCCTCAATAAATTCAACAAAACCATGGAGGTGGTCTCTATTGACAAAAAGGAAAAAAAAAGAATGAGAGATTTGGACTTCCTTGCAAGAGACTTCAGCCACCTAAATCCGGTCGACCAAATGCTGATGGAAAAACAAAAGGAACGTATCCGGAAGAGGTTGATCGAAGAAGACGAAGCCGAATAATAAGAATAATGTTTTTCTTTAGTACTTTAATTTTTTTTTATATATTAATGTGTTTTTTTAATTAATGTGTTTTTTTTTAAATAATTTCTTGTTTTTTTAATAATACGTTTTTTTAATACATTTATAAAAAAATAAAAAAATAAACCGCTCGCGCCCCCTCTCGCGCCCCTCCACACCATGGCCCGGGGCGCCATCACCACTACCAACACCCATCTTATCAAGTTTCTCTCTCTGCCACACGTCACAATATTATTGGATGGCGCCCCCACTCACGCCCCCTCTCGCGCCCCCCACACCCCTCAGCCTAAGCCCTACTTTCTTTAAACATTATTGTGATTGGATTTTAACGGTCAATGTCCTACTCGAAAAATGTACTTTTTGTCAACTTTTTGTAGACCGTGTGTAGTGGATAATGTCTTTATGAGAACGTTGGGCGCCATGTGACGACACGTCACCATATGGACATTATACATATGAGTTTTCACTGTTTTGGACATCAATAATTATAATTATATATGTGTGATACAAATAATTATTTTCAAGTTTGTGCCCAACTTAGTATGAGCATCACAACGAACCAAATGAAGTCTTAAATGGAGTTACGATGAATGAATGACAAAGCTTTAAGATGTGTTGTTGAAACAACAAAAGATGAGAAAGTTCGGAGAAATAACTTTTGTGGAGCACTCCTTGTACATTGTTTCCTTTAGTAGGAGACACAAGTATGGCAACCTAAAGATAACTCGCCATTGTACTTTTAACCTCGTGTGTGTGGTCTAATCTATCTCTTCTAATAAAAGACTACAATTTTTGCCACTTGTCAAGCTCATAGCCCCCCTCACTATTTTTCTACAATTTTCATATATGGCCCCTTCTTTTTTAAGTCATTTCAACATATGAATCCAAGTTTATGTTTATTAAATGTAAATACTAACTGTATCATTCATTAACGTTATGGTGAAATAAGGAAATATCAAAATTGAAGTTGCAGACCTGTTAGAATAAAATTTGAAAGTCACAAGTAATTGCAAATTAAAAAAATAAAGGTGCATTATTATCGAAGAATTTGAATTTGTATGGTAAACTAAAAATTGTTTTTAAGTAGGGATTCAAACAGCAGTGCATAATTTTTTATATAAGATTGGTTTCAAATTTGGATTTAAAATCTTCTCACATGCATTTGAACTCATGAAATGTGTATTTTCTTAATTTTCTACAAACATTTTGTTTAATGTTACAAACATGAAGAATACCTATTATACATGCATATCTTGGTGTTTAGCATTAAATCATTGAAGTTGAATAGTATAATTATAATCTATATGTATAACGATTTACTCTATGAACTATTTTTCATCTATTTATATGATTTTTTTGTATAGTATAAAGGGTTTTAGCAATAAGAAAATCAATATTTCGTTTTCAATATATTCTTCCATAACTCAGACCAAGATGCTTCATAAACATGTGTTTTATGACTTGATTTATACTTTTTCTATACATCCAAATATATTTAATTTAATATGTCTTATAAGATAAAATACTTAATTAAAAGCATTTGATATTTTAAACCAAAAAATTTGGTTCAATCTCATTCCATTATTTTCGTTTTTCAAAAATTATTTAGGATATTAAAACCTAGAATATTGTTTTCATCAATTATTTACATAATCCCTATATTAAATTACCTTATTAGTTTTATTTTTATACAAATATAACGAATTGAGGTTATGTTAGTGTTACATGTTGGTCAGTACAAAATTAAAGTGTTTATAATGGTTTATATTCAAAAAAATCAAAAATAAACAATCGATTCATTATATGTGAAATCAGAACAATCGACTTGGACTAAATCCCGATAACCCCAGCGACTAAGGCTTAGCCTTTAATGGCTAAAAATATATATGATTTAAAAACTAAAAATTTATTTTTGTTGACCAGAAACCTAGAATTCTTACCAATAACCAACCCGAATTACTTCGGTTCAGGTTCGGGTTAGTATTTTCTTGGGCTCGAGTTTCTCAGATCGGGTTAGTTTAGGTTCGGGTTTTCTTGGGTTGGGTTTCAGGTTACGGGTAAAAGTGACAGTCCTACTTCCAACTATTATATATAAGAATCACTACCTTCACTTTATGCAACTTTAAATCTTTTAAATTTCTTCTAACAAAGATAATCACTATTATTTGAACATGGTTATAAGGTTAGTATGTGTTTGTCATTTCCTGGCAATTACATTCATATGAATGAAACAAATTATTTTGTTATAGTTTAAGTTTCGGTTTTATATTGCTTGATTATACAATTTTTAATTGTAAAATATAAAATCAATTAAAATTTTGTCATACACAGAATATTAATTACAACAAATTTATCATGATTAATCAATTTCAAATTCTAAATATTCTAAGGATGGTTATAACATCAAAGTGTAGGTAATATGATTTTTGGGATAATCGTGTTTTTTTATAAACATGAGCAGATGTTCTTAAATGATGTCATATTAATTGATTAAAAGCTATGATATTTTATGCGTATGAATATTTTTTTAATAGTTTCATGGATATATTATCATTTATCTAGAGTGGGTATATATTTGGAGAACCTTTTATGTCGCACGGACAGCTATACGTGGCTATATCAAGAGTTATAAATAGACCTATATGTTACCTTATTAAGAGTTACAAGCACACAAAGATTTTGATTTTTGATAAACAATGTATACTTACTAATACAATCACAAATATAATGTAAAAGGAAGTTTTTACTTATTTGTAACACATTTGTGTAATCTTAGTTATCTAATTTGTTTAATTTTAATGTTAATTGTAATTGTATTAACTATATATGATCAGTTTGTTGAATGTATTTCACTTAATAGTTGAAGTTTAAATTTTTTATAAATTACCCGTGTAATACACGGGCCTCAAACTAGTACATAATACATGGGTGGAACGTGTTCATGTGTTGCGCACACGTGGTGCATGTCAACTAAGTCGTAAGCTACATGTCGCTGACATCTTGATTCTTGTGTGGTACGCACAGGGTCGGCCATAAGGTGTGGTCGGGTGGTTGACGGCTACAGGCCCAATACCCCGCTAGGCCCGAATTTTTTTTTAAAATAATTATATGTATTTTTATTAAAACAATATGTATATTTAGTGTTTGTAGTCAATTACATAACCACTAGTTTGGTTTAGTGGCAAAAAGATATTACTCTCAACACAAAGGTTATGGGTTTTACACTCATTTGAGACATGTTTAATCCTATTTTATACAAAAGTTTTTCACACAACCCAATTATAACCAAGTGAACCCATATAAAAATTAAATTGTTTTAACTCAACAAAAAAAACTCTTTTTACTTAAGGTCAAAAAAAAAATTTCGTCTTCGGCCCAAAAATTTTTTGCTTTCTCGGAGCCGGCCCTGGGTACGCACGGCGGTCATGGTTTTAGCACATGCTACGTATGAATAACACAAACCATTATTAAAGAAATTTAATATTTCTTATTGCAAGGTTAATGATCCAATTTGAGGCATGTTTAATCATATTTTTATACAAAAGTTTTTTACACAACCCAATTATAACCAAGTAAACCCATATAAAAATTAAATTGTTTAAACTCAACAAAAAAAACTCTTTTTACTTAAGGTCAAAAAAAATTTTCGCTTTCGCCCCAAAATTTTTTTTACTTTCTCGGAGCCGGCCCTGGGTACGCACGGCGGGCTTGGTTAGCACATGCTATGTATGAATAAGACAAACCATTATTAAAGAAATTTAATCTTTCTTATTGCAATGTTAATGATCCAATTTAATGAGTCGTTTGGGTTTCTTTGGTTTAATACAAAAAGAGTTTCGTAACTCATTTGATGCATATGGAAAGGGCACATGGTTTATGTATTCACTAGGTTTTTTATGACTAAAGAGAGGAGAAGTCTCATAGTCTATGATCATTTTTTTTTCTCTATTGTTCACATTAATCAAAAACACTAAGTTGCCCAGTGCTTTCTAGGGTGCGAGAGTCATCTCCATCGGCACACTTACTGTTCCGGTTGTTATACTCTGAGAGATAGACTTGTTCGTCTAATAAGAGGCGCGAAATATATTTAAACGAACCTGTGTTAAACATGAATCCTTAAATAATGCTAAGACACCGCGTGTTCAAGTGTTGCAGTCGAGTACAAATACAAATACACAACTCGTGGGAGACAATGTTTCGAATCAACCTACATATGTCTTCGTTGAAGACAATGTTTTGAATCAACTTGCATTCAAGTAAGCTTATTTCCTTACATTTATTTGTTGTGTGTATGACTATATGAATTATGATACTATAATTTTCTCTCTCTTGTGTGTGTGTATGGGAAGGTTAGCATGCAAATGAAATTAACGTGTTAAACGTGAGAATCAAGCAGAGTAGTTATGTATATAAGTAGAGTAATTATCTACTTACATCATAAAGTAATTATCATAGAGTAATTATATAATTACTCTACTTTTATATATAATTAATTTACTTGATTTTCATGTTTAACACGTTAATTTTCATTTGTATTTGATCCAAACCCTATATATATGTATATATGTGATTGATTTCTTTTTAAAATCACTTTGAGTTTTAAGAACTCGAAAGAACTCAACGTAACAAATTTTTTTTACACATATGTAATACGTAAGTGTAAGTAACATAAAAAAATTACAGTATTTTTTACATACCGAATCGACTTATTACACATGTGTAACTAACATTTAAATTTGTGTAATCATCAAAATTATTTATTCTCTCTCTTGATTCATTTTTAATCAGATTTATTCTCAGTCACATATTTCGTACTAATTTAATTAAATGTGTAATGTGTACCACACATGTAATTAGATGAGTACGAAATATGTGGCTGAGAATAAATCTGATTAAAAAATGAATCAGCATAGAGAATAAATATTTTTGATGATTATACAAGTTTAAATGTTAGCTACACATGTGTAATAAGTCGACTCGGTGTGTAAAAAAATACTGTAATTTTTGTACATTATTTACACTTACGTATTACACCTGTGTAAAAAAAATTCGAAAAAAAATTTGTTACGTTGAGTTCTTTCGAGTTCTTAAAACTCAAAGCGGTTCTCAAAAGAAATCAATCATATATATATGTGTGTGTGTGTGTGCGCGCGTGTGTGTGTGGAAAAATCCTAAAATGTCAATTTTGAATAACGTGGTCAAGGTTTTGTCCATAACCATCATAAATTCCCGAAATGTCCATTATCAATACCGCATGATCATCCCTTAAACTTTGTCAGACTCACTTATTTTAAACCAATAGCTACTTGACATGTGTCATACATAACGTCGGACTCTCATATATACCGTCGACCTTACATATATGTAAGACACTAACCCATTTATAACATTTTTAGGCGTAAATATACACTTGTTAGGACTTAAAAACCATGTCTGATTAAAACTTTTGCGGATGACGTAATAACATGGCACGGCATACATAACTAGTAATGGAAATTTTACAAATTTTATATTTATATGATACGAAGACTATATTAGACTGTCTTCTAAAATGAATTAATATAGCGGAAGCTTGTTTGGTACGGTTGTGTTTAGTTCTTCGACAGCTTGACCGTCAATCCTTGTCCGTCAATTAAGTTATAACCTGACATGGAAATTCACTATAACAATTAATCATACATACTTTACATCTACTTGTAATAAAACAAGTATACTTAACCCATTCATTAATATTTCCCTATAATTGTCTTTATACAATTTTTCTTTGTAAACGTTAAAAGGGTTTAAGTGTTCTCACTTAGTATTATCCTCCTTTTGTCCTTCTATTATATTTGCAATCAAAAAATAGGATTTGCACGTTCATGCACAAAACCTTAGCCTCTACGACCCCATGAGTCGTTTATACAACAGTTTACGTATTCGGATTAATTGTACGAATTAAACGGTTTTAAAATTACAGATTAAACCAACGAGTACGAACCCATTTCCCGTTTCCCTGTTATCCCGTTACCCTTTTTACACTACAACCATATTGTAGCCGGTAACTTCATGGTTCGCAAATGTAATCTTCACGACCCCGTTCATTTTTAAGTCAGTGTCTACACTAACCTTGTCGTTTGACTCTTTATGCTTTGGACGACCCGTTAATATCAAATGCACTCATACCAATGCCCGGAGGGCGTTTTGGTCTTTTTTTTTAACATTTACTGACATCATGATTTAATTCACGTACCTGACAGGGTCAAAGTTGTGACCCGTTACCAATACCTTGTAACTCCTTTTAGAGAACTCGACAACGCATTCTATTACCATCATACTTACCTGTAGGACAATTCTCAACATGACAAGCATTATATATCAACTTCAAATAGTGATAGTTTCACCATATGACATCTATGTCCCGTTCACGCATATACCCATTCCAGGTCACTCTTTTTTTTTATATCTTAATCTTACAACGGGTTATTACCAAAATAGTGATTTAACACCAATTTACCCATATTACCCCTTTATGACTTGGTCTATAAACCACACCTGACAACCATTAAAATCCTTATCCCATATACTAGGATTATTAGTTTTAAATTCTCATTTGACCCGTTTGGGCCAATTTGAACCAAGTCTCTAATATTAAAGATTACAACTAAATCCCGGGTTGTACCTTAATACCCCCAAACTACCCTTCTTGAGTTTTCTTAACATTTCATTCTTTTGTTAGTCATTTAAGCATATTACAATTTGACAAGAAACTTTAGCTTGTAATTTGAAGTGAGCAAAGTCACTTACCTTTCTTTGCTAACTAGAACTCCCGTGCACTCCATTAGCTTGTTTGACCCGTTTCATCCAAGCCTCCACCTAGCTTGACAAGATCAAACTTTGTCCAATTTCCACAAGATTGTCGGGTTAGTCATTATATAACATGACCACAAAATCCTATGAACTCATACATACCAATTTATCAAAACACTAGTTTTTTTGGTATGTATACTCTCCAATCATTACATACAATGGTGTAAATACTCATACAAACCATTTGTAAGTACTTTAGACACTTTAAGTATGTCACATGAAGTTTTATTAGTTCTCTACAATCAATGCATCATGCCTAATGCAAGTATATGCAATCTTATGTGTTTTCTCGATTACTAATATCTTTATTAATGTGCAGCGATTTCCTATATCGCTGCTGTAATCAGCCATTTTGGCCCATTTAACATCCGAACTGGTTCAACATGTTCAAAGATGGATCGTAGGGGACTCAAATACCTTATCAAGCATATAAAGCACACCCTCTAACTATTTTTCTATGATTTTATATGATTTTTACAAAATCAGGACAGAAGCATAAATATTCCCAATCGGCATGTTTTATATCCCGACTAGTCACTTTGGTCCACTGTTTTGGACAACTTCTGATCCTATTTAGACTTTTATGATCAAATATAATTGAAATAGACACATAGACCTTTCCAACGATATAAGGCCCGTCCTCTAACTCTTAACGACGAGTGAGATACGCACTCTGCAGATTAGCTATTTAAATCCGTCAAAAGTGACGGATTTCATACTATATTGCACAATTCAAGTTTCATGTGAGCATTTCATCAAACACTTGGTGTGCGGTCAATAACATAGCCTTAAACATAAGTGTTCTAAACATAAATCACCTTGTTCCTCATCCAAACTCTATTATTCAACATCAACAAGTTTAAAACACATAATTTCATTTAATCTAGCAATAACCTTAACATTTAAAGCTAGACTAACACATATACATGCTCAATTTCATGTTATTCAACATAACTAGTAAGGTTATTCACAATTGAAGATATTTGAACGTACCTTATGTTCATCAAGTTGAGATGAGCATAACCTAACTCACATGCACGGTTTTATCACTCAATTTGCCTTTTAATTTGAGGAATTTGAAGAACTAGGGTTTATCCCCTCTTGTTCATCTCCTGATGATCGACACACACACAACACACACCCAGTGTGTGTGTTTTAATTTATTTTCTCTTTTATGGTTTCTATTTTCCAACTTGACAACTTAAACCCCTCATGATTAATAAGTTATCTAGTTTAAGACTTTTGAAATATATAAATATTTCACCATTATTAACTTAAGTACCAACTAGGTTGAATATTATCCTAGTTACGTGTTTCAAACTTTTCATGTTTCATACTCGACATGATTAATATAATATTTTGGGTTGTTACAATATATACCGTCGGGAGATGGTATATACCGTCGGCCTTGCACATAAACCGTTAGCCTTGCAAAAATTTAGGAAATGATTTAAAAAAATAAATTCTTTTACAAAAAAAATTATTAAGTTAGGATCCAATGGTATATTTGTGAGGCCGACATTATATACCATCTTCCGACGGTATATATGTAAAGTCGACGGCATATATGAGAGTCTAACGATATGTATGACACATGACAAGTAGCTATTGATTTAAAATAAGTGAGCCTACCAAAGTTTAAGGGAGGATTCTGCGGTATTTATAATAAACATTTGAGAAATTTATAATTGTTATGGAAAAAACCTTGACCACCTTGTTCAAAATAAACATTTTAAGAATTTTCCCATATATATGCTAATATTGTTAGGTTCATCGGAGAACTACAAAGAAAAGGGAACTAGGGAACCACTAGAATAAGGTGAAAAGTCACAAAACTATGAATTTGATGGTGAATAAACTCATAAAGAACTCTTTTACATGTAAACATATTCATTTTTGCATCATTTTTCTCTAAGCTTTTGCATATAAATACAAGTAGACTATGAATGAGCTAGGTATCAAACCGGTACCGAAAATCTCAATTCCGATTTTCCCAACATCAGTGTTACTAAGAGATTGACTCACAGTTTTACCTAAAACCTATCAAAACCGAACCGCGAACACCCATACGCCACTGTACTTAATCGCTATAGCTATATTTTCCATTGTTACCAGAAATATGTCTTGATATCGTTGAAACTATTTTCTTAAAGATTAAAGAAGACGATATCGTTATATGAAATTAATTGGGTTCTTTCATGTTTTGAAAATAACAAAATTTGTTGATGAGTTATAAGATAAAACGTCTATTTAATTTCTAAAATAGAAAAGTTCCAATTTACAATATTGTCTTATCATCAATTATTTGTGTAACTTAATGCACTGACACTGCTTCAGTAACTATACATAATATGCAATAATGGCCATCAACTAAGTTTTTTATCCACGTGCACATAACCTAGAAAAACTAGAGCCCTACTTTCTTTAAACATTGTTTTTTAAACAATGGTTTTTAGTCTACCTTCGGTAGTGACGGAATTATTTTGGGGTGACCGGTTGTTGGTTTCGAGTTTGAAACTTGAAGAGGTAGGTCCTAGCAGAGCCCAGTTGGACCCGCAAGACTCACCTTAAAAAGGGACGTCTGCGCAGTTGAACCCGCAAGACTCCTTAACGGACGTCTGCGCGGTTGAACCCGCAAGACTTAACTTAAAGGGACGTCTGCGCAGAAACCAACTGGATCAGCAGGACCCACCACGCTCAGAGACGTGACGTCCTTACGCGCAGTACGCAAGCTGTCCCCGCAGGAAACGCCTCCCAATGGTTTCCAAGTACTCCGCCTGTTCTCGCAGTTACGGATACCAGCCATCAGGGAAGGCTACCCGCGCAGCATGGCTACACGCACAAGGCTTAACTCTCATAATAATTCAGTAGTCACCTGAAGAAGGAATGAGCAAGCCGGGAACAGTCCCGCACAAAGGCGGGAGGGGGAATACTCCCGCCCAAATGAGCCAGTCCGTACGATAGTGAAAGATCTTTTGTACTGTACCTGACGAGGTATGGGCAAAAGATCTGACCAAAGATACGACAGCTCATTGACAACAGTATGGCGAGCAGCATGCTCTTGTACTGTATGTCACTATTAGCCGCTACCTACTCACCAACTCCTGTCATACCACGTGCATAGCCTGTAGTTGGTGGAAAATGAATAGTACACAGCAGGCCTGGTCACTGTCAGCCGCTGCCTACCCACCAACTACCAGCATGGCACGTGCGTAGGCCACAGTTGGTAGAACAGGAATACTATTCAGCCGGCTATACCCTCATGGAAACCTACCTTCGGCTATAAATACCCCAAATGGTATGATCATCTCATCTTATATTGTATCTTATATCATATACCTGATAACTGCTCTAGCAATCTCTTAATATACACTTATATTCAAGAGCAATCTAGTCTGATTCTCACGCCGGAGGGTGGTAACAAGGAGGTACCCCCCCCCCCTTCTCAGTGACGAGCTCACGGTGTCTGTTTTGCAGGTTATCAGAAGAACCATCTTTGCCGGATCTAACCCCTCGTGGGAAACATCTATTTAACCCCCAGGTTACCCGTAATCTGCTCGGGGTCGATTAGTGTTTCTTCATTGGCGCCATCCGTGCATAAAAGCTAGAACTTCTTTTCTTCAGTTTTTCAAACTTCTGGAAATATGGTTAAAGAAACTCCGGTAACCACAACCCCAGCTACTGGGGGGAATACCGGCTACACAGTTTTTACAAACACTACCCCGGTTACCCAAGCCGGGGCAAATGCAGTAAATTTTACGAACACTACCCCAGTTACCCAAGCTGGGGCAAGTGTAGTAAATAATCGCTCACTGGGATTCACCGATACCCAGTTAGAGAGACAACGAACAAGGCTCCCCCGCCAAACACTTGATGAAGTTAAGGCATGGGCGGAGGCACGTCAGAAGGAATTCCAAGCTGAGTTGGACGAACGCTTGCGTTCCGTCCAACAGGCTGACGAATTTGGAAGCACTCAACAGCTCAACATGAGCAGTGAGTGCGAGTCCTCGGACGATGATCGGGAGGAACCCGACGCCGACGCAAACCCTCGCCATAGGGCAAAAGGGAAGCGTAAGGAAACGGACTCCCAACCGAGAAGGCGTTTTGGAGAAACCTTCAAACCAAAAAACGCGGGTGGAAACCCACGTGACTTCTCCAAAACATTTACACCAACTGCTGCAAAGGCGGGAACGTCCAAATTTGCAAGGGACATTGCGGAAGCAATCGTCCCGAAAAGTGCCAAACAGATGTCCAACATCGGCACTTACGATGGTATATCTGATCCGGACGATCATTTGAACAGGTTCATAGCGGGGGCAACTGTCAGTAGTTTGACGGAACCTACGTGGTGTTACATGTTCCAAATGACGCTTGTTGGGGCTGCTAGAGCGTGGTTCGATCGTCTACCGGTCCACCACATCTACGATTGGGCAGACTTCCAGCAGAAGTTTAGCCAACACTTCAGCCAGCAAAGAAAGTATACCGAGGAGCAATGGACAATCCTCAATTGCATTCGAGAAAAAGATGAATCTTTGCCAGACTTCATCACTCGCTCCAACTCAAATAAGCTAAGTCTGGGTAATATTAGCGAAGATCTTGTTCGCGCTGCTTTTATCCATGGCGCGAACGACCCTGAGCTCATCCGTACCTTAACGGGTAAAGATGGCATGCCATCCACATGGGACGCCATCATGACAGCAGCTAAACGCTTTGCGGAAACGGAGAAGCAACTGGGTAGAGATCTCCCCCAGAACACAAACCTCTACACCCAGAAAACAAGAGAAGACAACGTCCTTACCGCCCGACTAAACAAAAAGCGGAAGCTAGGCATTTGGCAGTCAAGGGTAAACTTTGACACCTCATCCGGCTTGCAACATCGGTTGGGCGGAAGAGATAACGTACAGTCAAACCGGAACTCCAGATGGACGCCACTCACCAAAAGCGTCACCGAAATATTCGCCACTGAGAGGCTCCCATGGCCAAAGGCTCCAATAATCCGACATCGTCACAACGCTGATCAGAGCAAATACTGTGACTTCCACATGACAAGAGGCCACACCACCGAGGAATGCTTAGACGTAAAGGACATGGTCGAACCACTTGTCAGAGATGGGACGCTCGCGCACCTCGTGGCGCAATGAACGCTGAGCAGGCTGATGCGTGTAGAACCCCAGCTGGGGAAAACACGAATAAAATTGCAGCTTCAATGTTGGAGACTACATACTGCGTAAACAACGAGATCCCGAACAAGGTGCATATCGGCTCGATGGCACTCCCATCCCAACAACATGGAAGGGAGCTCAATTACACAGTTTGCATGTAGATCAATTCCAAATTTGTAAAGAAAAGGCCCAGAGCCACTTCTAATGGAAATGATTCTCCTTAGAACATCGACGCTGATGATTTTACATTTATACTTATGAACTTTCAACACTGATGCCGGTTTTCACCGCATACATGTGTGAAAGTCGTTGCGTGGGGAAGGCGGCAAAACCCGCATAAATCCAAAAAACGGCAAACCTTCACGCAGGTCAGTTAAGGGTAAAGTTCAGTCATCCCACTAAATGAAAGTGCCGGTCCTAACCGCACAAATCATGATAGAGGAAACTGAACACTAACCTATTAACAACCACGCGTCGAACGGTTAATTTATTTAACACGGATATGCCGGTTTTCACCGCATAATTACGTGGAAAGTCGTTGCGTGGGGAAGGCGGCAAAACCCGCATAAACCCAAAAAACGGCAAACCTACACGCAGGTCAGTTAAAGGTAAAGTTCAGTCATCCCACTAAATGAAAATGCCGGTCCTAACCGCACGAATCATGATAGAGGAAACTGAACACTAACCTATTAACAACCGCGCGTCGAACGGTTAATTTATTCAACACTGATATGCCGGTTCTCACCGCATAATTACGTGGAAAGTCGTTGCGTGGGGAAGGCGGCAAAACCCGCATAAACCCAAAAAACGGCAAACCTTCACGCAGGTCAGTTATAGGTAAACTTTGGCCATCCAACTAAATGAAAGTGCCGGTCCTAACCGCACAAATCATGAGAGGAAACCGAACCTATTGACAACCGCGCGTCGAACGGTTAACTTATTTCTAACAGAAGGATGAGGAAAACCTCCACGCAGGTTAGATGTAGGTAAAGTTTAGCCATCCTACTAAGTGCAAGTGACGGTCCTACCCGCACAATCACGAAAGGGGAAGCAAAACTTCAACCTACTATCTACCACGTTCAAAGGTTAACTTATTCTAAACACTTGGAAAATTGCTAATTTAAACTAAAGTATGCATGAGCAAGTCATATAACGTTTATAAAGCAAGGAATCCAGTGAAAGTAACGGTCTTACCCGCACAAAGATTTATATTTCATAATATTCATTACAAGGGCCGGGTAACTACCCGCCTACAATAATATAAATCTATACAAGCTAAACCTATCCTAACAGTGGGAAGGGATCTTCAGGATCAAGCTTCAGGGCCACTTCCACTTGGACCAGCACCATCAGTAGAGCGTGGCGGTTCAAGGAAAGCTTTAAGGATAGCTAGCCCATCATCAGCAGCAGCAGCTTCGTTCACCTTCTCCACCACCGGATGCGGGAAGGCGGCATACTGATTCACTGCTTGGTCATAAACAGCTTCAGTATCCACATCAAATAAAGGGAAGTTGGAAGGCGGGATGCCTTTCTCAACGAACCCTAGACCAAGCAGGAAGCCGGGCTTTTCCCCATCCTCATGAGAAGCGTTGAGGGCTGCGCTCATGGCATCGTCGTATGATGTGTCCGTGAAGACTCGATGCACAACCTACAAAAAAAAATATACAAGTATCAAAACCTTTTCTATTCACAAAGAAAAGCATGAAGACATGAAGTTAAGCTTACCTGAGACAACGCTTCTCGAAGAAGCCATTCCTTGGCAACCAGAGCCTCCTGGAGGGCAGCTTGAGCTTCGTTACGGGCGCGTTCGGCTTCACTTTTGTTGAGGTTGGCAAGCAACACTTCTTTAGCCGCAGCCTCTTCAACGCCCTTTAGCTTCCGCTCAGTATGGTCAAGCAGCCCCCTCTGGTCCAAGATCTCCTGGAGCTTCTTGGCGTCTTCCATCGCCAAGGCATCATGAGCCTGTTGGAGCGCCTCTAGTTTGGCTTTGAGTTCCTCGTTCTCGAGGCGTAAAGGCTCAGCAACAGCTTCAGCCTTGGTGGCCCTTTCGGTTGCGTTCCGTGCAGTTTCCTTAGCCAGCCGAAGCTGTTCGTTAACAGCTTGGGCAGCTTGTAACGGGCCTCGAGCCGGGCCTGAACTTCAACCTCGAGGGCCTTGAAGGCCTTCTCCTTTTCCGCAGCCACTGCGGTAAGCCTTACGTTCTCCTCCCGGACAGCCCGCGCCTGAGCTACTTCTTGAATGCGAGCTGCTTTTAACTTGTCGTTTTCACGACAAAGCAGCTCGACGCGCGGCTGCATCCGGGCCAGGAGAACCCGAAGCTCATTGGTTAGCCTACCCTCCTGGTAGCTAGCCATGGCTTCCCCCAACGCACCACTGGGTGTGCGAAGAGTTGTTCCTCGGCGGATGTTCCATCGTGGAACATACACTTCATTGGAATCCGACACTACAAAAAACAAAAAGCAGTAATGAAAAGATGATATATAAAAAAAAAAAAATGACACGTTTATTATAATTGGAGTGTAGAGTTAGTATAGAGAAGATGTTAGTGTTATATAAAATATAAAACTTTGTTTATAAATCATAAAAAAACTTAAATGATTTTGAGATAGTTAAAGCTAGAAAATTTGAGAATTTGATAATTGGAGTGTAAAAAAAAGGCCAAAAGAACCCTACGCACCTGTAGGGTCAACAACAGGCCGATAGCCGCCAAACCCATCACCTGAACCCAAGGGAAATCCATCCAAGAGGTCAGGCAGATGGAAAGGAGGCAGAGGTTGGCGATAAGCCCCAAGCATACCTGAAGGATCGGCTGTAGCTGCCGACGTCGGAGGCATGGAGACCGCCGCGGTAGAAACCAACGGAGGTGAACTCACAACCGTGGTCGCCGCTGCGGAATGCGCAGAAAAAATAACCGCCGGCTCAGTGAAAGATGCGGTAAATATGGCACTGACAGCCGGCGGTGATGTCATCACAGTTGGAACAGTTGGCTCAACGGGATGAGCAACTGAACCAACTGAAGCAGGCGCAGCCGCCTGGGTCGTCGCCTCAGGTAGGCTGACCAAGCCTACCGTCATGGGTCCGGAGGTATCCCTCCCCGCTCCACCCTGGAATGCCGTAGCATCCACGCCTACACAAAGAAGATATAAGTATAATGGCGGAAAGATATGAAGTTAAAAAGTAAAGTTTGTACTTATGGGTTTTCTTGAGCCTAAAAGTGCGAACAGGCGGGGACGAACCCGATGGAGCCGGCCTCTTCACGCCGCTCACCGTCGTCCTTGGCTGCTCGGAGGTGACGGTCGTCTCAGCCTCCGGAACAGTGGTCTTAGCACCACCAGGGTTCCCCGCCACCTCCTCGCTTTCGGTCTCTGATTCGGACCGAGGCACCGGATCGGCAGTGGAGGCAACCTTTGCCTTCCCCTTCCCGCCGGCAGCCTTCTTCTTCCGCACCAACGGATGACCATCTGCGGATTCCTCATCAGAACACAAGATTAGAGGAATTCCAGCAGGGGTTTCAACATTTAGTGGTCGAGGGTTGAACAACGCCTTACCTGGCCGCGTGGCGCTCAGAATAGGGTGGCCCGGCGGGTAGGCCTCCACAAACCGATCCCGCGTTTGCTCCAAGATGGGCAACTCGTTCTCATCGAGAGCACGAGTACCCATCCGAGCGGGACCATCACTCTCCCGTGGCTGCAGGAGAGACTGCAAGTCGTTCCCCTCTGAAATAAAAGAAAAACAGTTAGAAGACAAACCTATATAAGCAAAGAAGACAGAGCATACCGTAAGGGACAGAGTTCAAACCGTATTCAAGGAGGATGGGAACCTGTGACGCCTCCTTCCACACCCGGCTCATACCAAGCATCACCATCCCAGACTCCGCAAAGCGGTACACCGGATTCTGGATCCGGGAAATCTTGGCGAACCACTCCGCCTCCTGGTAGTTTGGGGCGTGAAGGGCGAGGAGCGCTATCCCATTCTTAAACGTCATCGCTATCGGGATGACGCGAGCAGAGATATAAAAAAACTCCCTCTTCCACGACCGAAGACTGCGCTCGGTTGCGCAGATCTTCAGCCCCTTGATCCGGTTGACCAAGGTGTACCACCCCTGGATGCACCTCCAAGAATAGAAGGTCATCAACCGATCAACGTGGGGCTCCACACCCTGAATAAGGCACACCCACTCGAAGTGGCGGATCTTGGCGATCGCCATCGGGTGTACCTCCGTCAGGTGCACACCGTGCCTCATCAGAACACGGTACACAAACTTCGTCAAGGGGAACCTAAGATTCCCATAGACAAAGAATGCAGCATATACCCCGATCTTGCCTCTGGGGGCATCATACACCGTCTGGTGTGGCTCCGGAAACTCAGGCTCGAACGGCTCGAGCATGAACTTCCGGACCACGTACCGGTAAAGCTCGGCAGGAAGAGCGCACTGGCACTCGCCAGCAGTGCTCTTGTCGTCCTTATCAGAAGTGGACGACGGGTTCTCGGCGTACACCACAGCCTCCTCGGCTGTAACCTCAAGATCGTGAGCAGAAGACATCTTGCAGGTATGAAAGAAGAGAACGATTTCAAGAGAATGCTCGACTGAAAATGTGAGTATTCGCAGGAAAACGTTTTGAAGATGAAAAGTGAAGGTGTGAATTACAAAGGACCCTCTCCCCCTTTATATACTCATCGCAATTAATGCGATGAATTTAATGCGGAAGAGAGAGAAATCACAGGTGCAATGAAACTATGACACGTGGCAAAATGCAAGCTGGCAACAGCTGTTGAAAGGACGCGTGCCATTAATTTCGCGGCCACGCGCCCAAAAAAATCGCGCCCACGCGCATGAAAAAGCGTCTGGAATGACCATGTACTGTCACGTCACCATAACTTCCTGCACGTCCTGACACAGTCAGAAGAAACCGTCGAAGGACGTTTCAGAGGTTTGGACTGTTCTTATCCTTTCGCCAACTCTTCGAATTTCAAAATTTCAAAGATTCAAAAGTAAGCGGGAATATACCCCTTACCTTGGCAACCAACTATAAGACGGGTGCGGGTACAGTGTCAAGGCAAAACCCTTCACATACTTAGCACCCGCAGGGAATTGAAGCCAAGAATACCTCGGCAACCAAGTAACTATAAGACGGGTGCGGGTACAGTGTTAAGGCAAAACCCTTCACATACCTAGCACCTGCAGGGAATTGACGCCAGGAATACCTCGGCAACCAAGTAACTATAAGACGGGTGCGGGTACAGTGTTAAGGCAAAACCCTTCACATACCTAGCACCTGCAGGGAATTGACGCCAGGAATACATTGGAAGTAAAGTAACTATAAGACGAGTGCGGGTACAGTGTCAAGGCAAAACCCTTCACATACCTAGCACTCCGCAGGGAAATGAAACCAAGAAGGATCTTCTGGGCCATGCTTGCGGAAACGGGAATAACATCCCCGCATAGCGGGAACGTCGAGAACTAGATTGTTTGAAACTTCAAGATGGAATTGGTGGTTTTAACATAATTGATCACTATGTTCAAAACTACCAAAACCTCATGGAGAATCTACACAAGAGGTACTCAACGCTCCTGACTTGCGAGGAGGTTACAGACCTACCCGCATCATACCCAAAGATCAAGCAGAACAGTGGGAAATTCTGCGTGGCATTAGGACTTCCGCGGGAAGAATCCCCATGGAAAACCTTAAAACTAAACCCTTTTCAAAAACCCTTTGCTTAAGTCCAAAAGTTCACCTCACTTTATTGAACATTCATGAGAAGAACATTGGACTGGGGGGACTTGAAGAGGTAGGTCCCAGCAGAGCCCAGTTGGACCCGCAAGACTCACCTTGAAAAGGGACGTCTGCGCAGTTGAACCCGCAAGACTCCTTAACGGACGTCTGCGCGGTTGAACCCGCAAGACTTAACTTAAAGGGACGTCTGCGCAGAAACCAACTGGATCAGCAGGACCCACCACGCTCAGAGACGTGACGTCCTTACGCGCAGTACGCAAGCTGTCCCCGCAGGAAACGCCTCCCAATGGTTTCCAAGTACTCCGCCTGTTCCCGCAGTTACGGATACCAGCCATCAGGGAAGGCTACCCGCGCAGCATGGCTACACGCACAAGGCTTAACTCTCATAATAATTCAGTAGTCACCTGAAGAAGGAATGAGCAAGCCGGGAACAGTCCCGCACAAAGGCGGGAGGGGGAATACTCCCGCCCAAATGAGCCAGTCCGTACGATACTGAAAGATCTTTTGTACTGTACCTGACGAGGTATGGGCAAAAGATCTGACCAAAGATACGACAGCTCATTGACAACAGTATGGCGAGCAGCATGCTCTTGTACTGTATGTCACTATTAGCCGCTACCTACTCACCAACTCCTGTCATACCACGTGCATAGCCTGTAGTTGGTGGAAAATGAATAGTACACAGCAGGCCTGGTCACTGTCAGCCGCTGCCTACCCACCAACTACCAGCATGGCACGTGCGTAGGCCACAGTTGGTAGAACAGGAATACTATTCAGCCGGCTATACCCTCTTGGAAACCTACCTTCGGCTATAAATACCCCAAATGGTATGATCATCTCATCTTATCTTGTATCTTATATCATATACCTGATAACTGCTCTAGCAATCTCTTAATATACACTTATATTCAAGAGCAATCTAGTCTGATTCTCACGCCGGAGGGTGGTCACAAGGAGGTACCCCCCCCCCTTCTCAGTGACGAGCTCACGGTGTCTGTTTTGCAGGTTATCAGAAGAACCATCTTTGCCGGATCTAACCCCTCGTGGGAAACATCTATTTAACCCCCAGGTTACTCGTAATCTGCTCGGGGTCAATTAGTGTTTCTTCATTGTTACCAGAAATATGTCTTGATATCGTTGAAACTATTTTCTTAAAGATTAAAGAAGACGATATCGTTATATGAAATTAATTGGGTTCTTTCATGTTTTGAAAATAACAAAATTTGTTGATGAGTTATAAGATAAAACGTCTATTTAATTTCTAAAATAGAAAAGTTCCAATTTACAATATTGTCTTATCATCAATTATTTGTGTAACTTAATGCACTGACACTGCTTCAGTAACTATACATAATATGCAATAATGGCCATCAACTAAGTTTTTTATCCACGTGCACATAACCTAGAAAAACTAGAGCCCTACTTTCTTTAAACATTGTTTTTTAAACAATGGTTTTTAGTCTACCTTCGGTAGTGACGGAATTATTTTGGGGTGACCGGTTGTTGGTTTCGAGTTTGAAACTATTTTGTTTTAAGAGGATCGAGTAATCGTAAAATCAATTAAGTGTGGTTGAAATGACAAAATATGATGAGACAAATTAGCATTCGCGATAACAACATGTACAAAGTCATAACAAAAACCATAGTTTCTTATTGATTAAAGTGTTGTTTCATGTATTTATTTATTTTTGAGTTTTCAAAAATTTATAATATACTAGTTATTTATAAATAAAAATTAAAATCTTTAGGGTAGTTCAATAATGTATTGCCAGCCCTTAGGATATTTTAGAGTAAAAATGAGATGACAGTGTCGGATTGATCGAGGCCTTGGGTAGTTTGGATACCTTTAGGGTTGCACTCCTTGCACCCCAAAGAGTGAGGTTCACTAAGGACCACAAAAAAAGAGGAATCACAAGAAAAATGTGGAAAACCGAAAACCATGAACTTTACGTGTAGTATTCATTTTTGCGTTAATTTTTTTTTTAAACTTTGCATATAAACACTAGACGATATAGTTCATTTGTGCACTTTTTTAAATTCAAGATAACTTTCTTGAGCTTATGTGTTTGTATATAAATTTATATATGTTTATTAAACATAGTATTTATAGATACGTGATCCTTAAGATTACTCCCATCGGTAGTAATTTGCAGTTGTGGAGGCGGCAGTGTTCCATGAAGTGGAGGCGGAAAAGTGGCAGTGGTGTTCGTATATGTATTTGTTGGGTTTTGGGTTGTAAAAGCTTGAAAAGTTTGATTCCAAGCCTTAACTTTGACATTGATCATAAACTATTTTTTTTAATATTGGTTGAATTGTTAATGATGGTGTAAAACTTAGGTATAGTTAGTTGTGTACGTGGAAGAGAGACAAATTAGTTTTTAGTAAAAAGTTTGGTTGGGCTGGATTGGATTGTGAATGAGAGTAGCCTAACATTTCCAATCTTATATGTGTGTGTGTGTGATGTACGTGAAATAAAGGAAGTATGTATTGGTGGTTTACTCAAATCTTGTTCAAGTAAACGAGTCAAGCTCGCGTTTAGATTAATTTGACTTGTATACACACCTTCTTCAAATGATTTATTTAGATACTACCTTCATATTGATGTTTACACACTAATCTTGGACGTGTATTTGGATACCTACCTCCACATTGATGTTTCTCTACATTGAACTAGGGGTGTTTAATGAATTAAATATCAAGTTATTCGAGTTTTTTGAATTGGGTTATTCGAATGTTGAAATTTTGAGGTTGAATTCGACTGAAATTAAATTGAATAAATCAAATTCAAATTTGACCCCGACTATATAAACACATATATTGTTTTTACGCTGAATCCATTTTTTAAAACCAAAAAGAACAAACTAAGATCACCCAATATGATAGTTTAATATCCATTATAGTAAATTAATTAGTAATAGTTCAATACCCATTATAATAATAGTCTAATATTCATTTTGTTTAGCTACAATAAGCATTTGGAGATTAAATTAGGCTCCTATGTGTTTTAAGAACTAATTAACTGAGAAGTTCAAATGTCGATATTGGGTTGTCATTCGTGATCAATATTGATTGAACTACATGGCGTAATTCTTGAATGCGATCCGTCGGTTGTAACTATTTTAATATAAAAATATTTTATTATATATAAGAGGCTATTTTTAGTAGCACTTGAAATTTCGATAATGAGATTGAACATGTGCCATACTGCCATGCAATGCAAACGATATATCTATATGGGGACCTACCTCCGTATTGACGGGTCACTTTCATTTCATAGACACCATACATTGGAGATATGCCATATCTAGTCACTTTATGCACGTTTTTTATAGTCACTTTCATTGGAGATATGCCATATCTAGTCACTTTCATTGGAGATATGCCTTATCTAGTCACTTTCATTGAAGATATGCCATATCTAGTCACTTTCATTGGAGATATGGTTTACAGATCTAGATCTAGGTTATAAATCTGGATTTTAGGTTTAAAATTACATCATATACTGCGCCATCGCCATCGCGGAAAAATGTGATGGCCGCACGTGCGCCATCGCAGATAAGACCTCTGACGCCGTGCATGCGCACCCATGCATGTGCGCCCACGAGTCACCACTCCGCCGCCATATTTCAATAATATTTAAAGGTTGGGAATCCTCATAAACCCGTAAGGCCACGCGCCAAACTTTAAGGATGGGAATCCTCAAACCCATAAGGCCACGCGCCAAACTTAAAGGTTGGGAATCCTCATAAACCCATAAGGCCACGCGCCAAACTTAAAGGTTGGGAATCCTCATAAACCCATAAGGCCACGCGCCAAACTTAAAGGTTGGGAATCCTCATAAACCCATAAGGCCACGCGCCAAATTTAAAGGTTGGGAATCCTCATAAACCCATACGGCTACGCGCCAAACTTATAAGGTTGGGAATCCTCAAACCCATAAGGCCACGCGCCAAACTTAAAGGTTGGGAATCCTCATAAACCCATAAGGCCACGCGCCAAACTTTAAGGATGGGAATCCTCAAACCCATAAGGCCACGCGCCAAACTTAAAGGTTGGGAATCCTCATAAACCCATACGGCCATCGGCCACGCGCCAAACTTAAAGGTTGCGAATCCTCATAAACCCATACGGCTTCGCACCGAATACAAGACCGAACGCGGCTCCGCTCCGCTCAACACGCCATCATAATTAAACCTCCACAAGCCACGTCGCATGCGCGCCACCGCGGATCAACCATTCCGCCACTCTGCATGCGCACCGCCATGATGCTTGCGCGCAGTCGCGTATCACATTCCACCAACTTGATCCGGTGGGTAAAACTCCGCCGTCACGGAACGCATGCGACCTTCTTGAAGGTCGACGCTAACTCTGGCAATTACGAACTCCATGCAACCATCCCAAATGTTCAAAATGGTGGCAGGAACGTGCAGAGGCAAACTATTAAGTCTAATCCCTTACCTCGTTCGCGCAAGACAAGACACATTAGACTTGGGGGGCTTGAAGGGGTATGCACCCGCCTTAACATCGAGCGGGGCGGGTCAACCCACAAGATATAGACGAGGCTTGAAATCAGGATGTCATGAAGACACAAAGCCAAAGCCTATGCGCGTGGCGCATATCACATATGCTCACGCATCACATATGCTCACGCATGTCACATATGCTCACGCATCACATATGCTCACGCATATTACATATGCTCACGCATATCACATGCTCACGCATATCACATCAGCGCATGCAACATCTGCGCGTGGCGCATGACAAAAAGCCTACGCGCAAGCGCATGCAACATCTGCGCGTGGCGCATGACACAAAGCCTACGCGCAAGAGCATGCAACATCTGCGCGTGGCGCATGACACAGTCTATGCGCAAGCGCATGAAACATCTGCGCTTGGTGCATGACACAAAGCCTATGCGCAAGCGCATGAAACATCTGCGCATGACACAAAGCCAAAACCTATGCGTAAGCGACACAACAAATGAGACAATAGTCTAATCCGAATCAGGATAAGGACAACCTTATTTAGCAGCAATGAACTGGGGACTATCGATACACATTTGTGATTAAAACTTTATTAACATGTTTATATTACAAGTTCAATGAAATAGGGGACTATCGTGGTATACCACCACTACATTATCGCGATGGAAGACATCCAAATCTTAGGTCGGGAGCCTAATAATATCTCGAACGGCCACGCGCCAACGTAGGTTGGGCACACCTCATAATTTGCCCGAGGATGGGAACCTTGTAATACATCCACTTTTAGTTGATATGTTTTTGCAGGTTCGGCTACGAGTCGCACAAGCACCTATGACATTATTATTATCCGGTCGTTTGTGCCTCCATTATTATTTTGAAAACAAGTTGGGATAGTCATCCTGCGTAGAAGAGGCCCTTGCGGGCCAGTCATCATCATCATATTATAGCTCATAAGTCGCAACTCGCGCATGCTTTATTATTTTATAGCTCGTAAGTCGCCTCGCGCGCAAGCTTCATTATTTTTATAGCTCGTAAGTCGCCTCGCGCGCAAGCTTCATTATTTTTATAGCTCGTAAGCTGCCTCGCGCGCAAGTTGCATTACATTATTATCAAGATGCGCACTCTATCTTCTATCAGGCCCCGCGCCACTATTGTTATGATGCGTGCTATATCTTATTCATGCCAGTGCACCATTATTATCATAAGGATCACAACATGTCACCATCATGGAGAAAACCTCTCAAAACTCAGAGACAATAAAGACAAGGCCGAAGAAAGGGGAAAAAACCGCCTCATACCCTAACACACCTTATGAAGTCCAGCGCTCCACCTAAACGCTTGCACGCCTAGGGGCAACACTGGACTTGGGGGGCTTGTAGGGGTATGGTACTAAACCCGGCTTATGACCTTAATTTATTATATCTGGCTTATTTTATTATATGGACCAATACAATATTATTGGGCTGAGGGGGTTTTGTGGAGGTAACCCTAACTGGGCTAGGCCCATTAGGGTACCATGATGGTGGCCATGAGGCTCCCTATATAAGGAGGTCTCCACCTCCTTATTAAGGGTTGTTGTTGCTCTCAATAAGAGCCACCACCATAACCATTTTTGTGTCTGTAAACAAGAGATCCTTGAGATTTCTTAGCAGTCACCTCCACACCCCGAAAAGCCATTGCAGATCTCAAGCAAAACCGGAGAAGAAGATCAAGACGTGGTTTGTTCATCTCGAAATCCGTGGGAACATCGTCATGGATCAGGTCAGATTCATTTCATGTTTCGACAATTATTATATTATTATTATTATTTAAATAACAACAACAATAATAATAATTAGCGGTTGTATTACATTAATGTAGTGAATTAAATGTGTATTTATTTTAACGGCCAACGAATCTTATAAATGGGCTACTGACTAAATTCACTACATCGGGATGCACTCACCTTTTGATCCCGAGAAAACCCTCATCTAAGGCCAACGCCCGTGAACACTCGCCCAAAGGCACAACAGTGCGGTGAAATAAAATTCGTTCATTTCAATTATCGAACTAGTGAATGTCATGTACTCGCCTAGTCTCTCATCATCACCTCGTGCATCAAAACCAAATGATGGGAGCAAGAATCGAACACGAATACCACATCTCTCCCTTACCACTTCATCACCAACTCATTTGCAAACATATATTATTAATAATGTAAAAAATTATTATTACTTAAAATAAATGTATTAAGTGTTGTACTATATAAATAAAATTTGTATGACTCTTAAAATCCAAAAATTTAACATGTCATTTTGTATTATAATAAATGGGTCAAGTTATTCTATAAGAGGGAACAAAAATGAGACTAATGAGAAGGGTTTGTACCCACAAAAAAAACCTAAAAAATTAATAAAAAAATTATAACTAAAAATTTAATAAAAAACAAAAAAAGTAAAAACTAAAAAATATTTCCATCGTATTTCTCGTTCTAAAAAAAAGACATAAAGGTGAGTGAAAAATATCATTGTGTCTTTTTGTTTATCATTGTGTTTTGTATTTATTTTCGTCATTAATTGTGTCTTTTTTTTTCTTTATATTGTGGTATATTACTTAACATTGTCCCATATTTTGTTCAGCGTTGTATTATATTTTACGACCTATTGTGTATTATTTAATTATAATTGTGTCTTTTGTTCATTTTCATCATTGTGTCTTTGATCTCGGCATTGTGTCTTTTTGTTAATATTTTATTTATTTATTTCTTATTTTTTTAACGGGAATGATGGCGGAAACATTTTAGTTTTTTATATTTTTTCGTTTTTTATTTATATTTTGAGTTATGATTTTCTTTTTGAATTTATTTTTAAGGGGTTTGTGTGGTTACAAATCATTCTCAAAATCTCATTTTTGTCTCTCTTTTTATTTTAACTATACCCTATAATATAGTATAAATATATATTTGTGGGTGTTAGGAATTCCTTATTTTACCTTCTTATAACTTATATAAGGTATAAGTTAAAAAGTTGTAACTTATATTTTATACACCCACAAAACCTAACTTTTTCAAACATCTTATAACTTATAACCATAAGTTATAAGCTATAAGATGCTAAAATAAGAAATCCCAAACACCCTATTCTCAAAATTCTCATTTTTGTCTCTCTTTTTATTTTAACTTTACCCTATAATATAATATAAATATATATTTGGGGGGTGTTAGGAATTCCTTATTTTACCTTCTTATAATTTATATAAGGTATAAGTTAAAAAGTTGGAACTTATACTTTATACACCCACAAAACCTAACTTTTCCAAACATCTTATAACTTATAACCATAAGTTATAAGCTATAAGATGCTAAAATAAGAAATCCCAAACACCCGTAAGTAAAAAGCAAATATATTGTTTAGCTTTTAGAGTTTCGTTACACAAGTTTCAAATATTTACATTTTGACCCCTCAAATATAATTAAAAGACACCATCTATAGTGTAGTTCTTTAGACTGTCTGCATCATTTCAGGACAATTCTTTCCACAAACAACCTAGTCAGCATGATATATCAGCATTCCATTCATTCTTTCCACAAACATTTTTTACCTACAATAATAACATATTCATTCTTCCCACAAACAACCTCATAATTTTCACATCACCAACATTGAGGACCCACAAACCACCATTCTTCACCATCCTTAAGGAATGATCTTCAAGGATGGATGACCTCCACCTCAACCTCCACAATACTTGTCTTTTCCATCCTTCTAACAAATATCCTCCGCATAAACCATGGATGACCCTGATATGAAAGGTCTTAGAGTTTTACCATACAAATTTCAAAATTTACCTTTTGACATGTTAACTTTCGTCATAATTTTATTTTACTTTTTTTTTAACTTTTGTCGTAGTACATTAGCTTACAATAGTAATAATAATAGTAACAATAATTAGAGAACTATCATTTTTGTCCCTATGGTTTACTCAATTTTACCATTACCGTCCAAAAGTATTTTTTTAGCCATTTACGTCCTTGTGGTTCATTTTATTGCGATTTCAGTCCATATCACTATCTCCGTTAGTTATAGACTGTTAAGTTAGTATGAAGTAACAAAAATACCCTTTTATTAAATAGAGTAAATTGACGTTTTCGTCATGTGGTTTGCTCGCTTTTGACATCTCCGTCCAAATAAAGTTTTTTTAGTTATTTCCATCCTCATGGTATCTAAAAGTTGTCAATTTCATCCACTTTACAAACACCGGGAGCCCTTGACAGTTAAGATTGTGAAAATTGACAAGAATGCCATGTTTCCCTTACTAATTATAGTATTTGTACGCAAGTTTTAACAAATTAGTTAACGCAACGAAAATAAATAGACGTACGAACCGATCCAAATCTACAATCTTGTTGCGATTTGTATGCAGGTTTTAACAAAAGCGTTTAACAAAATCTGCAAGTTTTGCTCTGACATGTATTGTTGTTGTTGTTGTTGTTAAGGGCATTCTTGTCAATTTAATAAAAAAATCTGCAACTTTTGACTTGTTTACACCCAATCTACAAATGATGTATTTAGATGCTAACTTCATATTGATGTTTACACCCTAATCCCGGAGGTGTATTTGGATATCTACCTCCACATTGATGTTTATACCTCTACATTGAACTAGGGCTGTTTAATAAATTGGATATCAAGCTATTTGTGTTTTCTAAATTGGGTTATTCGAATGTTGAAATTTTCTTGTTAAATTAGACTAAATTAGTTTTGAATAAATTAAATTCAAATTTGATCACGAATATATAAATACATGAATAGTTTTAAGCTGAATCCTTGTTTTATACACAATAAGAACAAACTAAGAATGCCCAATATGATAGTCTGATATCCATTATAGTAATAGATAAATGGTCAGGCTAAACGTACCCCCTGGTTGCTTGTTATCCCCCTCTTGGAAAAACCAACTTTCATATTACCCATTGAAATCATATAATTACCAAACTTGCACAAAAATAAGGATTTCATATTATTTTTTTTACAAGTTGCGTTTTTTTTATGATTTTGAGTTTAAGGTTTCGGGTTTAGGGTTAGGTTTTCAGGTTTCGGGTTTACGGTTTCAGGTTTAGGGTTTAGGGTTCGAGTTTAGAGTTTTAGGTTTTCGAGTTTCGAGTTTCGGGTTTCGGGTTTAGGGTTTTAGGTTTTCGAGTTTCGGGTTTATTTTGTAAAAGGTAAAGAGGTGAAATAAGGATATTATAAATATATATACTATTAAAATTAAAAAAACATATTATAAATATTTACACTATTAATACTAAGAAAATAAATTAATAATAATACTTGATAGTTTTTATTCTATATATATAGTGGAGATTACTAAGTGAAAAAAATGTTGTAGGGACTAATATGTATATAAATAATGTTAAAAGGTAATAATAATTTATCTAATATGTTAAGAGCATTCTCATCCCATTCTCTATATTTATGTGAGTGAAGTTTGCAAATTATAGGGTGAGGTTGTGAGTGATTGTGAGTGTAAATTATAGGGGGAAGAGAAAAATGTAGTAATTTTTTGTAAATTTGGGGAAATATTTAGGGAACATTGTTTGCCCCTATTTATTTTTTAATATTTGTTGGATTGGTTGTGAGTAGAGGAGAGAGAAAACTGTAATGATAAAGGTATAAAAAATATTATTTAATTAAATAGGAGAAAGAAATATAGTGTTTTTTAGTGTAATTATAGAAATAGAGATGGAAAATGAGATGAGAATGCTTTGTGTATATTTAGTAAAAGTGGTATAAAGGAGGTACGTTTAGCAGCACCCACCCAAGTTAAATACCCATTATATTGATAGTCTAATACTCATTTTGTTTAACCACAATAAACATTTGGAGATTAAATTAGGTCCCTACGTGTTTGAGAACTATTTGAGACGTTTGAATGTCGAGATTGGATTATCATTTGTCAATCTTGATTGAACTACTTTGCTGTGACAACTGCCAAATTTACAGGTCAATATTCGTACATGTCTTAAATGTGCTTGCATTTCATAATCTCTTAATTACATTATCTAGATCATAGAAGTTTTAGTAAAGCCATATATTATATATGTATACGTATATGTATTATATAAATTTATCTTACACATTCAAACCCAAGAAATTAAATTTATGACCATATATAACCCCAAAACCTTGTCTCAAACATTTTAAACAAATATGTGCATGTAATATACCATAGTATAATTAGACTAGATCACACAACTAGACTTAATTCATGTCGATAAACCAATTCAAAATCCTTGAGCCCCACTTGATACTTGAACTAGTTGTTATAATTGAAAGACTAGTTATAAGTTTTATTGTTATACTTTAATTGATAAATCCCATTTGAACTAATAAGTATAACACAAAAGTGCAACATGACAAATCTTGTCTCCCTCCATGTTGACTTCCGTTGAAAGGGTGTCACCCAACACCAATTTCCCAAGCTTGATCATAACTCTACATTTTAACCATTTTAAATTTAACCATTAGATCAATTAAGATTAGTTACATGGTGGTTAATAACTTTATTAGCCGGAAGATATTAGATTCAAGAAGATATTTTTCTCTTATTTAATAACAAGGATAAATTAAGCAAATAACCATTCACCCCTTTTCATTTCCTTTGTTCAGCCATGCGTCCGAACCCACCCACACAATAACAATTACTTCACTAAACCAAGGATTAGAAGTTTGGAGCAAGTGCTAGAACCCTTGAGGATCAGGAAACACAAAGTCCATCATACACTCACCATTTTCTTTGCTTGCTCTAAGTAAGAACTTAAGTGTTTTATTTATATATTTATTCACTATATATATTAAAAAGCCATAAGCACTTTTAAGAAGCAATCCCAAACAGGCTCTAAATTCAATAGAGCTTGAACCTTAGAAGCTATATATAATAAAATAATGTATTTGACAAAAGAGAAACATGGTGCTTTTGGTAATACTATATACATTAGTAAATGTGAACATATGCATATTGTTGAACTACGTGTATGTGTATCTGTATGTGTATGTGTATGTGTATGTGTATGTGCATGTGTGATGACTAGTTACACGTGCTACAAATCGTAACTGTAGCTCATGAAATACATTGTGAAAACATATTTTAATTATATACAGGACAAAGTAAATATTTTTTTTCACCAAATATATTTATTCACATTATACGAATATATACACTCTTACAAAAATCACATAGACGCGTCGGTAATCGGGCGTCGAGTCGAACATTATACAATAAACATAGTCATAACAAGACTAACCAAATTGGGTGAATTCTTGCATGCATCAACGAATACGTTGAAACACATATTATATGGACCCTAAGGTACTCCTACGTGTCATAGGGTACGAGTAGCTTGGATTCTTTTTGGAACTTTGTTGTCAGCACGTTTGTTCATCAATCAAGTGAGTTTCACGGCCCCTTTACTTTTAAACATTTTATAAACTGGGGGAAAACATACAAATACTCGTTTTTATACGTTAATAAGAAACAAGATCCGACCTTTATGTTTACATGAGTTACCGTTTGGATCCATAAAGTCTCCATATCGTTTATTTATAACCATTAGCTATGTTTTAGCCAGAGATTCTGTGAATAGTACTATTGGGTTTGACACTCCCAGTCATGGTTAGTCGCTCTAACTGGCGATCTGTATGGTCGAATGATTGCATAGTGTCTAGTCGTTGCTCGTGAGGTACGAGTGAGGGGCGAAATACCTGTGTCTTGGTTTGGCTATGCCTCATGTAGTTCATATTTATCGTATTCTTTGCTAGCTTACGATAGGTCAATCGTTACTTGTTTTTGTTTATCGTATACGTGGAAGCATTTTCATACTAAGAGGTTTTACAAACTTGTAAACGCTAAAACCTGTGAACTCACCAACATTACGTTGACATTTCAAAGTATGTTTTTCAGGTACTTAAAGCACAATCACTCAGGTGGAAAGCGTCGTAGGATAACATGCACACAAGTGTCGGATACGCATTTTGGAGGATTTTACTTGTATAACCCATGTATTGGGTCATATGGGCAAAATCTTAGAAACAATGTATTTTAATAAATGTTTTGAGACTTAAACGTTGATTTTGGGATGTAAACTGTGACATCTGCCCCGATCCGACCCGACCCAGGTACCCGTTTCCCTTATCCGATCTCTTTCTTTTATGATTTAATATTTATACTTATATTTTACTTTTAATAATAATATATATATTTTCCTTCCCGCCTCTTTCTCTCTTTTCCTTTCCGCCGTCCCGTCCCTCTCCTTCTCTCTTTCCGCCTTCTTTTCCCTCTTGTCGCCGTCCCGCCCTTAAGCCTTGTTTCCCTCTTTTTCTTCTAACTCTTTGCTTGTCCTTGTTCCTTCCCGCCTAAGGTTGTCTGCGCAACTTCACGCGCCAGACCCCTTACAAGGAATCCTGCGTGAAGACCACCTGTTTCAGCGATACGCGAGACGAACTCTTCTCGCAGCGCGCTAAGAATTGTAATTCTTCTCGCAGCGCGCTAAGAACGGTAGTTCTTCCCGCGACGCGCTAAGGATTTGTAGTTCTTCTCACAGCGCGCTAAGAATCGTAGTTCATCCCTCGACGCGCGAAGAATTATAGTTCTTCCCGCGGCGCGCTAGGAATTTTAGTTCCTCCCGCGGCGCGCTAGGAATTTTAGTTCCTCCCGCGGCGCGCTAAGAAATGTGATTCTTCCCGCGGCGCGCTTAGAAATGTAGTTCTTTCCGCGACGCGTTAAGGTTAGTTCTGTCTGCCTTCGCGCTCGCGCTCTCTTGACCTTCTGTGTCTGCCTTCGCGCCTTAGCCTTCTCGCGCTAAACCCTTTGAGTTTTCTTCTGTTGAATCTAGCCGTTTGCTTTTGTGTTGTCTTATCTTTTGAGCTGTTGACCTAATCTGCTTTATGTCTGAAAAGCCACTTTTGGCGCAGCATGCGCACCAACCCCATTGGTTGGCAGAAAAAGTGACTGACATTATCTTTTGAGATCTGCTTTTGCCATGCTTGACCAGTACCTTTATCTGATCCGCCCATGCTTTTTACTGTTAACCTGTCAGCTTTATCTTACCCCCCTGCAGCTGCCATATCTTTTGACATCTTTTGCTTTTGGATTCTTATGCTTTTTGATATCTTTTGCTTGATCCTGTTAAAGATCATTTCCCCTTTTCTAGGGATTATGTCTCCTAGGGTTTTCCTATAAATAATAATAATATTTTCATAACACTACACACACAAAACACTTAATCTCTCCTGTTCTCTTGCCCCTTGCTCTCTCTGCCGTCTTCCTCTCTGCCTCCGTCTTCCTCCCTGTTCTGCCCTGCTTTTCCGGTAATATATATATATTATATATAATAATTTACTTATTAATTATGCTAACTTGTAATCAAGACTTAAAACAATTCATTAAAACAATAATCTTATTTATAGGTTAACTTGTGCTTGTTTAAAGTTGGTTCTTGCTTTATCTTACACCGCATCGTTTATCAAGTGAGTAATCTCGTACCTAATCCCTTTTTATTTTTAATGTTTTGGGATGTTCATGTGTTCATACAAACTTAGAGTCTTAAACTTGTTTATGAACTTTAGTCGCGCAGTATCCCATGTGTTGAGGACGTAGACTTGGCTGTTTATTTGTATGTGTGGATCATTAACCGTCTTGTCGGTCTATTCCGCAGTTCTCATGGTACCATTAGATGAACACGGGAGAACTATCGTTTATGATTTTCTCTTTTGTTTGCACATACACAGTTTGTCTTGTTTGTGAGCTCAATTGTGAGCACTGGCAGTCTTATGAATCTTAGAGTTGGTCCCGATCAGATTACACCCTTGTTGAAAACCAGACATACACATGTTGCGCGCAGATTTATTGTTATCTATTATTATCTATTAAACTTGATTTCTCACAAACACGCAAGTGTTTGACGTTTATTTTAACACATGTTCAGGTTTGCAGTAGCTGTTTTGGAGCTTGTGGACACATAGGAAGTTTTCTTTATTTTGGACCTAGATTAAAATGTATCAAGACAAGTTATTGCTGTTCGAATATTATGATTTATAATATATTGATTTATGATGATTTATGTTATCTCTTGTTTACCCTGCGCTGTGCGCGAATGAATGTATTTATTAAATATTGACACCCAATAGTGTCACGAGTAATGAAACAATATGTGGCGCCCCGATGTATAATCCGCCTTTGGTCGGGGTGTTACAGATTGGTATCAGAGCTCGTTGACTTTAGGATAGGTGGTTAGACGTAACGGCCTAGAATACCTAAGAGTCCCTTCTCGCGCATGAGAGAAATCTCATGTTTGCACGCTTATTGTTAATTACTCGTTGTTTATAAATATGCTCGCGCTTGCGCAGTATATGATTTTATGTTCTATTTCGCGATATTTCGATTTTTGTTGAATTTCGATTTTTATTGATTTTACTTACATGTTCGTTTGTTGGATTTGAAAATCCGAAAAGTCATGGTGATACATGAATAGTTGATTTTCAATTTCACTTTACGATTATGTTCTGAGGTTGGAGACTTGAAAAGTCATGGTGATACATGAATTGTCAACCTTCAATACTCATTTTCTTGTATGTTTTATATTGAAGATTGAAAAGTCATGGTGATACATGAATCGTCAATCTCCAATACTCGTTTGCTCGTATATTTTAAATTGGGAATTCGGAAAGTCATGGTGATACATGAATTGTCGATTCTTGATTCGAATCTGTTACCTTTATTAAGTCTGCATTTAAAGTCATTTAATCTACTTTAACTTTTGATAGTATCTAACCCTGCGAAACCAAGCTTTATAAAGTTATACTTTGCGATAAAACCAAGATATTAACTAAAATTAAAACTTTTATAGAATGCCTCCGCTATCTCGCCGATTTCAGAGAAGAGAAGCCTCGCGCATGCGTAGACAGCAACGTTCCCAGGAAATGGCCGCCGCAATAGCCCAAGCCTTGAGCCAAAATAATACCTCCAGTTATAACATTAAATCCTTCAAAGCGGGTAACCCTCCAAAGTTCACAGGTCTTGAAGGAGCCACCGTGATGCTCCAGTGGCTTGAGAAGATAGAAAACACTTTCCTCCACACCCAATGCCCCTCAGACAGACGAACCCTATATGCTTCCAGTGTCCTGGAATCCAGAGCGCTTACATGGTGGAATGGAGTAGCTCATGCGCGTGGCGCAGAAGCTGCTTCCAGCATACTCTGGGAGGAATTTAAGGATCTCTTGACGCGAGAATTCTGCCCTCCCAACGAAGTAAAGCGCCTGGAGGAAGAATTTTGGAATCTTAAGCAATACAGCGGTGAAGCGCGCGAGTACGCGACGCGCTTCCACGAGCTAAGCTTACTGGTCCCTCACCTTGTTACCCCTTCCCGCCGAGCCATAGAGAAATTCCTTGGGGGTCTCCCCATGGAAATTCAAGATTCTGTATGGGCCAGAAACCCAGTAACCCTCTCTGACGCCATTGAGTTGGCCGCTGTGCTCAGCGACAACCATGTCAGAGCAGGAACCCTGTTCCTGCGGGGAACAGAAAAGACCAAACCCACCAAGACTGCCCCTGAACCCGCAGAAACCAAACCTGAACCCTCACACCATAACAACCCGAAACGTAGGCGCAGACAAGCCTATGCGCTTACCAGCCCACCCATGGTCCAGCAACCCATCTACCAACCCCCAGTTTATGCGCCTAACCCTCTGTCAGTATACCCAACACCCCCTATAGTCCACAACTATGCCTTGACCAATTCAGCACTCCCTGCCCCGCCAACTAAGAAACCTTACACAGGAAACCACCCCTTTTGCCCAACCTGTAGACTCCACCACCCACCTCAAGTCCCATGTCGACTTTGTACCCGATGTGGCCGCGCTGGTCACCTTGCAGAAAACTGTAGAGTCCCTCTCGTCAACCCAATTGCGCCAACACCACCAGTCTACCCGCAGAACCCACAACCAACCTACCAAAACCCACGACCCAGATCGTGCTTTAACTGCGGTGATCCCAGTCATTTCCGGAACGCGTGCCCGAGACTACAAGTTCAGATTACGCAAGCGAATCCGGTGAACCAGATTTCAAACCAAGTAACGCGTGGACGAGCTTTTAACATAACCGCGCACCAAGCGCAAGCGAATAATGACGTAGTTAATGGTACATTTTTGCTCAACGGATTTTATGCTTCTATACTTTTTGATACTGGCGCCGATCGAAGTTTTATCTCTCGCGCCTTTGAGCAGAAGCTTGCGCGACCGCGCAACGATTTAAAAGAAGATTTTTCAGTTGAATTGGCTAATGGTGAAATTATTTTAATAAACTCGGTGATTAAAGATTGCACGCTTAACCTTAACGAAAACGATTTTCTGATTGACCTCATCCCTATGCCTCTTGGAAGCTTTGATGTTATCATTGGTATGGACTGGCTCTCGAAGAATCGCGCCGAAGTTATTTGCGCCAAGAAGTTGATTCGCATTCCTCGAGAAAATGGTGATCTTCATATTTACGGCGAAAAACCCTCCCGCGGTCTTAAGCTTATGTCTTGCGCCGAAGCCCGAAGGCTCATGCGGAAAAGGTGTATTGCATTCTTAGCCCATGTGGTTAAACCTGCTGAAGAGAAGAAGCTTCGCGATATCCCTGTTGTGCGTGATTTCCCTGAAGTTTTTCCTGATGATCTTCCTGGTATCCCTCCCGCTCGTGAAGTCGAGTTTCGTATTGATCTTGTCCCTGGTGCTTCCCCCGTGGCTAAATCTCCTTACCTTCTTGCGCCCGCTGAGATGCAAGAATTGGCAAGCCAACTTCAAGAGTTGACTGCTAAAGGATTCATTCGCCCTAGCTCTTCGCCCTGGGGTGCTCCGGTGTTGTTCGTTAAAAAGAAAGATGGATCGTTTCGCATGTGTATTGATTACCGCGAGTTGAACAAACTCACCATTAAAAACCGGTATCCCTTACCGCGCATTGACGACCTCTTTGATCAACTCCAAGGTGCCTCTTGTTTTTCCAAGATCGATCTCCGCTCTGGCTATCACCAGTTGCGCATCCGCGATGAAGATGTTCCGAAGACTGCTTTTCGAACTCGTTATGGCCATTTTGAATTCTTGGTCATGTCCTTCGGTTTAACCAACGCACCCGCCGTTTTCATGGATCTAATGAATCGGGTGTGTAGGCCTTTCTTGGATAAATTCGTGATTGTGTTTATCGATGACGTTCTGATTTATTCTAAGACCAAGGCCGAGCATGAGCAACATCTTCGGTTGGTGTTGCAAAAGCTTCGAACCGAGCAGCTCTATGCTAAGCTTTCCAAGTGTGAATTCTGGTCGGATGAAGTACAGTTTCTTGGCCATGTTGTCAACAAGATGGGTATTCATGTCGACCCATCCAAGATTGAAGCAATCAAGAACTGGATTACGCCATCCTCTCCTTCTGAGATCCGTTCCTTTCTGGGCTTAGCTGGTTACTACCGGCGATTCATTTCGAACTTCTCGAAGATCGCTTTGCCTTTAACAGCTCTAACGCACAAAGGTAAACCGTATATTTGGGGCTCGAAGCAAGAAGAAGCCTTTCTGACGCTCAAGCGTTTGTTGTGTGAAGCTCCTGTTCTTGCGCTACCTGAGGGTAATGATGATTTTGTCGTGTATTGCGATGCATCCAACCAAGGTCTCGGTTGTGTTCTTATGCAACGAGGCAAGGTTATCGCTTACGCATCAAGGCAACTCAAGGTTCATGAAAAGAATTATACAACTCACGACCTCGAACTTGGTGCAGTTGTATTTGCCTTAAAGATCTGGAGACACTACCTTTATGGTACTAAGTGTATCCTTTACACTGACCATAAAAGCCTTCAGCATATCTTTGATCAGAAGGAACTTAACATGAGGCAACGCCGATGGAACGAACTCATCAGCGATTACGATTGTGAGATCCGGTATCATCCTGGTAAGGCTAATGTGGTAGCTGATGCGCTCAGCCGAAAACCCTGCCAGCTTAACTGTATCTTGCCGCGCACCCAGCTTCACTTCGCGCCGATCCAAAGCAACCTTGAATCGCGCATTCGTGACGCGCAGCGCGCATCCATCAGTAATGGTAACCTTCGCGCCGAGTTAGCGTGTGGCGCGGAAGCACATTTTGTGCCTAATCTGAGTGGAATTCTCTGCTATCTCAATCGCATCTGGATTCCCTTTGATGAGAATCTTCGCGCTGATATCCTATGTGAAGCACACAAATCTCGGTATTCTATTCATCCTGGCGCTGATAAGATGTACAAGGATTTGCGCATTACTTATTGGTGGCCCGGTATGAAGAAGGATATTGCTGTGTTCGTAGCTAAATGCCTGACTTGTTCTAAGGTAAAAGCTGAACACCAACGCCCATCTGGTTTGCTCGAACAACCAGAAATTCCTACGTGGAAATGGGAAGGTATAGCGATGGACTTTATTACCAAGTTACCTTTGACAGCAAGCAAACATGATAGCATTTGGGTAATAGTGGATCGTTTGACTAAGTCTGCTCACTTTCTGCCCATTCGTGAAAACTACCGTGTTGAGCAACTCGCGCAGCTTTATGTCAAGGAAATTGTCTGCCGCCATGGCACTCCTTTGAGCATCATATCCGATCGCGATGGCCGTTTTATATCTCGCTTTTGGAAATCTCTCCAATCTGCGCTAGGAACTCGCTTGGACATGAGTACGGCATATCATCCTCTGACTGACGGTCAGTCTGAGCGAACTATTCAAACTCTTGAGGATATGCTCCGATCTTGTGTTCTTGATTTTGGAGGTAATTGGGATTCACACCTGCCTTTGATTGAGTTCTCTTATAATAACAGCTATCATTCCAGTATCGGTATGGCCCCATTTGAAGCACTTTACGGTCGTAAGTGCCGCTCCCCGATTTGTTGGAGCGAAGTGGGTGAAACTCAAATCACAGGACCCGAACTTGTTCAAGAGACAACCGATAAAATCGCCAAGATCCGTGATTATCTGCTGACTGCCAGAAGCCGACAGAAGAGTTACGCAGATCGTAGGCGAAAGCCTCTCGAATTTCAAGTTGGTGATCTTGTTCTCCTCAAAGTGTCGCCCTGGAAAGGTGTTGTCCGCTTTGGGAAGAAAGGTAAGCTTGCTCCTCGTTATGTTGGTCCATTCAAGATTCTCGCGCGTGTAGGAAAAGTTGCCTACAGACTTGACCTGCCGCCCGCGCTCAGTAATGTGCATCCAACGTTCCATGTATCCAATCTCAAGAAGTGTTTAGCTGACGAGAACCTTCACATTCCACTTGATGAAGTTCAAGTTGATGAAACTATGCATTTCGTTGAGAAGCCTGTTGAGATTATGGATCGCGAGGTAAAGCAAACCAAGCGCAGTCGTATCCCTATCGTGAAAGTTCGCTGGGAGTCCAAGCGCGGAGCCGAGTTCACATGGGAAAGGGAAGATCAAATGAAGATCAAGTACCTCGCACCTGTTCTCTGCGCAACCTACTTCGAGATAAATTTCGGGACGAAATTTCTTAAAGTAGGGGAGACTGTGACATCTGCCCCGATCCGACCCGACCTAGGTACCCGTTTCCCTTATCCGATCTCTTTCTTTTATGATTTAATATTTATACTTATATTTTACTTTTAATAATAATATATATATTTTCCTTCCCGACTCTTTCTCTCTTTTCCTTTCCGCCGTCCCGTCCCTCTCCTTCTCTCTTTCCGCCTTCTTTTCCCTCTTGTCGCCGTCCCGCCCTTAAGCCTTGTTTCCCTCTTTTTCTTCTAACTCTTTGCTTGTCCTTGTTCCTTCCCGCCTAAGGTTGTCTGCGCAGCTTCACGCGCCAGACCCCTTACAAGGAATCCTGCGTGAAGACCACCTGTTTCAGCGATACGCGAGACGAACTCTTCTCGCAGCGCGCTAAGAATTGTAATTCTTCTCGCAGCGCGCTAAGAACGGTAGTTCTTCCCGCGACGCGCTAAGGATTTGTAGTTCTTCTCGCAGCGCGCTAAGAATCGTAGTTCATCCCTCGACGCGCGAAGAATTATAGTTCTTCCCGCGGCGCGCTAGGAATTTTAGTTCCTCCCGCGGCGCGCTAAGAAATGTGATTCTTCCCGCAGCGTGCTTAGAAATGTAGTTCTTTCCGCGACGCGTTAAGGTTAGTTCTGTCTGCCTTCGCGCTCGCGCTCTCTTGACCTTCTGTGTCTGCCTTCGCGCCTTAGCCTTCTCGCGCTAAACCCTTTGAGTTTTCTTCTGTTGAATCTAGCCGTTTGCTTTTGTGTTGTCTTATCTTTTGAGCTGTTGACCTAATCTGCTTTATGTCTGAAAAGCCACTTTTGGCGCAGCATGCGCACCAACCCCATTGGTTGGCAGAAAAAGTGACTGACATTATCTTTTGAGATCTGCTTTTGCCATGCTTGACCAGTACCTTTATCTGATCCGCCCATGCTTTTTACTGTTAACCTGTCAGCTTTATCTTACCCCCCTGCAGCTGCCATATCTTTTGACATCTTTTGCTTTTGGATTCTTATGCTTTTTGATATCTTTTGCTTGATCCTGTTAAAGATCATTTCCCCTTTTCTAGGGATTATGTCTCCTAGGGTTTTCCTATAAATAATAATAATATTTTCATAACACTACACACACAAAACACTTAATCTCTCCTGTTCTCTTGCCCCTTGCTCTCTCTGCCGTCTTCCTCTCTGCCTCCGTCTTCCTCCCTGTTCTGCCCTGCTTTTCCGGTAATATATATATTATATATAATAATTTACTTATTAATTATGCTAACTTGTAATCAAGACTTAAAACAATTCATTAAAACAATAATCTTATTTATAGGTTAACTTGTGCTTGTTTAAAGTTGGTTCTTGCTTTATCTTACACCGCATCGTTTATCAAGTGAGTAATCTCGTACCTAATCCCTTTTTATTTTTAATGTTTTGGGATGTTCATGTGTTCATACAAACTTAGAGTCTTAAACTTGTTTATGAACTTTAGTCGCGCAGTATCCCATGTGTTGAGGACGTAGACTTGGCTGTTTATTTGTATGTGTGGATCATTAACCGTCTTGTCGGTCTATTCCGCAGTTCTCATGGTACCATTAGATGAACACGGGAGAACTATCGTTTATGATTTTCTCTTTTGTTTGCACATACACAGTTTGTCTTGTTTGTGAGCTCAATTGTGAGCACTGGCAGTCTTATGAATCTTAGAGTTGGTCCCGATCAGATTACACCCTTGTTGAAAACCAGACATACATATGTTGCGCGCAGATTTATTGTTATCTATTATTATCTATTAAACTTGATTTCTCACCAACACGCAAGTGTTTGACGTTTATTTTAACACATGTTCAGGTTTGCAGTAGCTGTTTTGGAGCTTGTGGACACATAGGAAGTTTTCTTTATTTTGGACCTAGATTAAAATGTATCAAGACAAGTTATTGCTGTTCGAATATTATGATTTATAATATATTGATTTATGATGATTTATGTTATCTCTTGTTTACCCTGCGCGTGCGCGAATGAATGTATTTATTAAATATTGACACCCAATAGTGTCACGAGTAATGAAACAATATGTGGCGCCCCGGTGTATAATCCGCCTTTGGTCGGGGTGTTACATAAACTCTGAATTTTAACTATGTATCCAATTTGCGTGTTTGTGTTTGCAATAATCATATGCTTTGACAACCACATTCGTCGCCCCTCGCAATTCCGCTGAGGCAGGGTGTGACATTTGCGTAATTCTTGAATTTGATCTGCCTGTTGTAACGACTTTAATATATAAAAGTACAAGGTTAGGAACCCGTGTATTACAAGGGTTGACAATGAAAACGGTATAATTGATAAATTTTTAAATACTTTATATGATTAAAAATACGTATTACATATAATATTAAAAAATGAAAGTTCATAAATCTCTAAATTACAAATAAATTGTAAGTTTTATATATACAAATAAATTGCTACAGTTTTACCGAAACATTAACAAAACATAAGTTATATAGCAACAAAGCATATACAAATTATATACAATTTTTTTATTCGAATGAATTGCTAGTTTTCCTAACCATTGATGAGGATATCTGATGTCCGATTATTGCTTCTACTATTACATGCAATTCACAACAAAAAATAACCAAACTAACCATGATTTAATACCCAACACTTGTCTCATTCATTCAGTTCGATTTGTACATTCATAATCAGTCAAATAGATCGAAAGAGAGAGAGAAAAAAAAGAAAGAAAGATTGGCTAAATTCATTTCAGCTCGATTTTAAAATAATAAGGCTTTTGTATTCATATGTGACACCCATATTGCTAATCAAAATACTGGACAATGAGTGTTTCGGTTCCAACCGGTCCATACGATATTAGTCACTTTGACCTTTTACCCAACCCGCTTATGTTTTTGATATTGTAAATAAGGTTTTTGGTCAAAAAAACCTAGAATAATCTGATCAATTGGTTTCTACCCAACTCGCTAATGTTTCTGATCACGTTTTTATCATGGTAACATCCAAATTTGTCATTGACAAAGGGGATATATTGCACGTAACTTGGAACAAAATATAAACCAAGAGTGAATATACTTTAGGTTTATGAGAAGAGTAAATAAGTCATTTGGGCAATCATAATCAATAAAAGGGGTGATGCAATGAACATGACTTTATAATATGAATCAAACCCCCTTAGTTGTAATTCACATTAAAGCTAGATAAGGAATGGATGGGATAACGATAAGGCTAGATAAGGAATGTTTTAAATTTTAGTTTTAAATTAATAAATTTAATTAGAAATCATAGATTAATACATGAGAGTGCCACTTGGCAAACTATTAGACCAACTAAAGGGTTTGTGATTCAACGAACATTTTTGTTTATTATAATAGTAGATTTTATTATAAGAAGCTGCTTTTTAGTACTTGTGTACGTGGCACTCGAAATCTCAATGACGAATTGGCGAGATTGAACATGCATCATACTGCCATGTAAATGCAAACGATATATTTGGGTACCTACCTCAATATTGGCGGGTCACTTTCATTTCATTGGTATCATACGTTAGAGATATGCCAAATTTTAGAAACCATGAGAGCGGAAATAACTAAAAAAAACTTTGTTTGGACGAAGATATCAAAAATGAGAAACCCCATTGACGAAATTAAAAGGATGTTTTTGTCATTTCATACAAACTTAACAGATTATAACTAATGGAATTAGTGATTTGGACTAAAATGACAAGAAAATGAGATCACGACGATGGAAATGGCTAAAAAAAACTTTTAGACGAAAATGACAAATTAAACAAACTACATGTATAAAAATGATAGTTATTTCTTTCGAAAATCCAAGGATAAAAAAATCTTAACATGGATATAGCATAGATGATTGAGACAGACCATAAATATTGCTAATGGTACATGATTTCACATTACTTTTTTTTCTTAGGTTTTTTCACACCACTAATTTAAACTTTTTTATTCTTCATATTTTGCGCCCTCATGCAAGGCTCAAACCCCACTACCCAACCCCTTGTTGGTAACACCCACACCCTTACCACCATATCATAAGGTTGGTGGGGATGGATCAGTGAGGGTAAGCCACTGATCCGTTATGACACGACCGGTTTTGAGAAAGCAGAAAAATCTTTGGGATGAAGGTATAATTTTTTTGGCTTTAATTAAAAAGAGTATTTTGTGGAGTTTAAACAATTAAATTTTTATATGGGTTTACATGATTATAATTTGAGTTGTGTAAAAAACTTTTGTATTAAAATAGTATTGAACATTTCTCAAATGAGTAATACCCCTTTGCCACTAGACCAAACTAGTCACCATCTCATGCCACTAGTGACATGAGGCCACAGACCATGGTGACGAGTAGGTGAAGGAAGAGCCAATCAATTGGTTTTTTCGTTTTTCCTATTCTTTATAATATATATTAAATAAAAGAATGGTGTATGGAGATTGACTCATACATGGGATTTAAGGGGTAAGATTGAATGACAGAGGAAAAGTTGACATGATGCAAACATGACGAGTGAGAGGTAATGACTCAAATGAGCCATACCGCTTAGCTTAAGGTGTGGGGGCACTTAATTATCACTATTGGTTACTTTTTTGAAACTTTTATTTAAAATATAATTTTATTTCTTTAAAAGTTTTTTAACATATAACTTTTTTTATATATAATTTCAAGCATGCCACTATGATTGTTCTTTTTATTCTACGTATAAATATAAATTAAATATAAATTTTAAGAAAAGTAGCCCTGCTTGCGGTGCGCACATATGATGTATATATGTGTAAACCCTCGGGTGGGCAAAAGTGAAATTGCACTAATTTTGACGTTATTTTACTAATCTCGTGAAAATAACGTTAAAAGTGACGGACGGTTAATCAGGCATCATGTAGTGGCGTTGATAGCTGAAAGATAAGGGTACATGTAGTGGCGTTGATAGCTGAAAGATAAGGGTACATGCACCGATCAGCCGGTGTCCCGATGATTGAGTGCTATGTGCCTTATGTCTAAGGCTTGATGCAAAACTACTATCGAGCCGGGGGTCTCACCGGAAGCAGCCTCTCTATCCCTATGGGGTAGAGGTAAGGCTGCTTACATCTTACCCTCCTCAGACCCTACCATAGCTTTGCTATAGGTGGGATATACTGAGTACGATGATGATGATGATGAAATTTTAAGAAAAGCTCTGAGCTGTATCTAGATAATATTTCCTTTTTTTTGTCTATAAATATACGTTTAAAACAAATATTTATATGAAAATAAAATGTATCATTATACTCGAAGAAATAAAAATACGGAGACTTTTTCTGTAGAAAGTATCACTATAGATAAAAAAATAGAGAGAACTTCTATCGCGTCCTTGTGGTTATAGGGCGGGCCGCGTTTGCACCCATAAAGGTCAAATGACACAAATGAGTCCCTGTTGTTTCTCAGCACGTCTCTCTGAGTCTGTCCGTCTAAAAGTCCATCAGTAGGTTAAATGAAATGACTATCATGCCCTTTCAGAAGATCATATTGCGTCCCGATAATTTTGAAACATTCATATTACGTCCAATCATCTTCATCACCTTCACATTCACCTCCAATAACATAGTATTATCAAAAAATCAAAGTGTACGTAAAGATTTCACATAACTCATATTATGTCGGCTACAATAAAAAAATTCTCCTAAAACATCTACCTAATTCAATAAGAATAATTAGCCAAGGACTTAAAACATTATCTAGCAGTGAATCTTTCTCCTTTAATTTGGCAGGAAAATTCTCCTTTGATTTGGCAGGAAAATCTGTTTTTTTTTTTTTGATTCAGCTGTCTCACGTCTGCATATCAGATTGATGATATGTTACTTCTTTAGTTCAACACTTCAGGGATACCTTGGGAGTAAAGTAACTAATAAGACGAAGTGCGGGCACAGCGTCAAGGCAAAACCCTTCGCATACCGAGCACTCCATGGGAATTGAAACCAAGAAGGATCTTCTGGGCCATGCTTGCAGAAACGGGAATAACATCCCCGCATAGCGGGAACGTCAAGAACTAGATTGTTTGAAACTTCAGGATGGAATTGGTGGTTATAACATGATTGATCACTATGTTCAAAACCACCAAGACCTCATGGAGAATCTACACAAAAGGTTCTAAACGCTCCTGACTTGCGGGGAGGTTACAGACCTATCCGCATCATCCCAGAGATCAAGCAGAACATTGGGAAATTCTGCGTGACATTGGGAAACCCGTGGGTAAGACTTCCCGCGGAAAACCCATAAAACTAAACCCTTTTCAAAAACCCCTTGCTTAAGTCCAAAAGTTCACCTCACTTTATTAAACATTCATGAGCAGAACATTGGACTGGGGGGACTTGAAGAGGTAGGTCCCAGCAGAGGCGGTTAGGACCCGCAAGACTTTCTTAAAAGGAGACGTCTGCGCAGTTGAACACGCAAGACTCCTTAAACGGACGTCTGCGCAGTTGAACCCGCAGACTTCACCATAGGGATGTCTGCGCCGCGACCTACCAAACCTGCAGGACCCACCACGCTCAGAGTTGTGACGACCTCACATGCGGTACGCAAGCTGGTCCCGCAGGAAATGCCTCCCTATGGTTTCCAAGTATCCCCCTGTTCCCGCAGGTGCGGATACCCGCCATTAGGGACTGGCCACCCGCGCAGCATGGCTACACGCATAAGGCTCAGACTCATAATAATTCAGTAGTCACCTGAAGAAGGAATGAGCAAAGCCGGGAACATTCCCGCATAAAGGCGGGAGGGGGAAAACTCCCGCCTAAATGAGCCAGTCCGTATAATAATGGAGGATCTTTTGTGATACCTGACGAGGTATGGACAAAAGATCTGACCAACGATACGACAGCTCACTGACAGCAGCATGGCAACACGCCACAGCACTGTGACCATTAGCCGCCGCCTGCTCACCAACTCCTGCCATACCACGTGCCTAGCCTGTAGTTGGTGGAAAAGGAAAAGTGAACAGCACGCCTGGTCACTGTCAGCCGCTACCTATCCACCAATTACCAGCAGAGCACGTGCGTAGGCCACAGTTGGCAGAGTAATAGGCCGGCTAAACCTCCTTGGAAACCCACCTTCGGCTATAAAAGACATCAAATGGTAATATCATTTCATCATCTAATATCTTGTATAATTTACCTGATAACTGCTCTAGTATTAATAATATACTTTTATATTCAAAGAGTAATATAGACTGATTCTCACGCCGGAGGGTGGTCACAAGGAGGAACCCCCCCCCCCTTTCTTAGTGACGAGCTCACGGTGTCTTTTTTGCAGGTTATCGGAAGAACCATCTTGCCGGAATTAACCCCTCGTGGGAAACGTCTATCTAACCCTCAGGTTACTCGTAATCTGTCGGGGTTCGACTGGTGTTTCTTCATTGGCGCCATCCGTGCATAAAGCTAGAACTTTATTTTTCTCCAGTTTTTTCAAACTTCTGGAAAGATGGTTAATGATACTCCGGTCCCAAAACCGAGTAACCAAGAGACTCCGGTAATTATGACCCCAGCTACAAGGGGGAATACCGAGTACACAAACTTTACGAACACTACCCCAGCTACCCAAGCCGGGGCAAGTGAAGTAAATAATCAGACACTGGGATTCACCGATACCCAGTTAGAAAATCAGCAGACGAGGCTCCCCTGCCAAACACTCGATGAGGTTAAAGCGTGGGCCGAAGCACGTCAAAAAGAGTTCCAAGCTGAGTTGGATGAACGTTTACGTTCAATCCAACAAGTGGAAGAATTCGAGTACGATGATGATTCGGAGGAATCCGAGGAAGACGCAAACCCTCGTCATAGGGCGAAAGGGAAGCGTAAAGAAACGGATTCCCAACCGAGAAGGCGCTTTGGAGAAGCATTCAGTCCAATAAACGTGGGCAACAGCCCACGGGACTTCTCCAAAACATTCACGCCAACTGCGGCAAGGGCGGGAACGTCCAAATTCGCAAGGGACATTGCGGAAGCAATCGCCCCAAGAAGTGCCAAACAAATGTCCAACATAGGCACGTACGATGGTATTTCTGACCCTGACGATCACTTGAACAGATTCATCGCGGGGGCGACCGTCAGTAACTGGACGGAACCCACGTGGTGTTATATGTTCCAAATGACGCTGGTCGGGGCAGCTAGAGCGTGGTTCGACCGTCTGCCGGTCCACCACATCTACGATTGGCCAGACTTCCAACAGAAGTTCAGCCAACACTTTAGTCAGCAAAGAAAGTACACTGAGGAGCAGTGGACAATCCTCAAGTGCGTCCGAGAGGACGAAGAATCTTTGCCTGACTACATCACTCGCTTCAACTCGAAGAAGCTAAGCCTGGGCAACGTTAGCGAAGATCTCGTTCGCGCCGCTTTCATCCAGGGCGCAAACGACCCGGAACTCATCCGCACCCTGACGGGCAAAGATGGCATGCCATCCACATGGGATGCCATCATGACCGCAGCTAAACGCTTTGCGGAAACCGAGAGGCAACTGGGTAGAGATCTTCCACAGAGCACGAACCTCTACACCCAGAAGACGAGGGAAAACAACGTCCTTACCGCCCGATTAAACAAAAAGCGGAAGCTGGGCATTTGGCAGTCAAGGGTAAACTTTGACACCCCGTCCGGTTTCCAACATCGGTTGGGCGGAATAGACAACATGAAACCGGAGAAGAACTCCAGGTGGACGCCACTCACAAAGAGTGTGACCGAGATATTCGCCACGGAGGAGCTCCCGTGGCCAAAGGCTCCGTTTATCCGGCATCGCCACAACGCTGATCGGAGAAAGTATTGTGATTTTCACAAAGTCAAAGGCCACAACACTGAAGAATGCTTAGACGTAAAGGACTTGGTCGAAGCATTTGTCAAGGATGGGACACTCGCGCACCTTGTGGCGAAGTGAGCGTCGAGCAGGCTGATGCGTGAACCCCACCTGGGGAAACGCACGAATAAAAATCGCAGCTTCAACAGAGACTACATACTGCGTAAACAACGAGATCCCGAACAAGATACATGTCGGCTCGATGGTGCTCCCATCCAAGCCACGCCTAATGGGAGCTCAATTACACAGTTTGTATGTAGATCAATTCCAAATTTGTAAAGAAAAGGCCTAGAGCCACTTCTAATGGAAACGATTCTCCTTCAAATTGAAGCTGATGATTTTACATTTATATTTTATGAACTTTGCACATGAAGATGCCGGTATCCGCCGCTTCAAGTGAAGAATCGTTGCGCAGGGAAGGCGGCAAAACCCGCACAAACCCAAAAGCATCAAACCTTCACGCAGGTCAGTTAAAGGGGAAAGGTTCAGCCATCCCACTATGTGAAAGTGCCGGTATATCCGCATGAATCCTGGTAGAGGAAGCTGAACACTAACCTATTAACAACCACGCGTTGAATGGTCGATTCGAACACTAATGCCGGTAGTCATCGCATCAAGAATCCTGGTGGGGAAGGCGGCAAAACCCGCATAAACCCAGAAAATGACAAGACCTTCATGCAGGACAGTTAAAGGGGAAGAGTTCAGCCATCCCACTATGTGAAAGTGCCGGTATACCCGCATGAATCCTGGTAGCGGAAGCTGAACACTAACTCATTAACAACCGCGCGTCGAACGGTTAAAAGTCATTCTGAAAGGATAAGGAAAAACCTACGCGCAGGTCAGACATAGGTATAGTTTAGCCATCCTACCAAGTGCAAGTGCCGGTCCTATCCGCACACTCACAAAAGAGGAAGCAAAACTTCAACCTACTGTCAACCACATTCAAGGTTAACTTATTCTAAACACTTGGGAAATCGCTAATTTAAACTAAGTATGCAAGTCATATAAGGTTTATAAAGCAATGAACCCAAAGGAAATAACAGTCTTATCCACAAAAAGATTTGTATTTCACAAAGATATATTACAAAGAATGGCTGGGTAACTACCCGCCTACAAAACAAAATCTAGTCTATCCTAGCAGCGGGAAGGGATCTTCAAAATCAAGCTTCAGGACCACTTCCACTTGGACCCGCCCCATCAGTGGAGCGTGGCGGTTCAAGGAAAGCCTTGAGGATAGCAAGTCCATCATCAGCAGCAGCGACTTCCTTCACCTTCTCCACCACCGGATGCGGGAAGGCGGCATATTGGTTCACCGCTTGGTCATATGCAGCTTCGGTGTCCACATCGAACAAAGGGAAGTTGGAAGGCGGGAAGCCTCTCTCAACAAACCCTAGACCAAGCAGGAAGCCGGCCTTTTCCCCATCCTCATGAGAAGCGTTGAGGGCTGCGCTCATGGCATCATCGTAAGTAGTCTCTGAGAAGACCCGATGCACAACCTACAAAAAAAAAATATACAAGTGTCAAACACCTTTTCTATGTACAAAGGAAAGCGTGAAGACGTAAAGCTAAACATACCTGAGACAACGCTTCTCGAAGAAGCCACTCCTTGGCAACCAGAGCTTCTTGGAGGGCGGCTTGAGCTTGGGTGCAGGCGCGTTCGGCTTCGCTTTTGTTAAGGTTGGCAAGTAGCACTTCCTTTGCGGCAGCCTCTTCGACGCCCTTAAGCTTCCGCTCGGTATGGTCAAGCACGCCCCTCTGGTCCAAGATCTCCTGGAGTTTCTTGGCATCTTCCATCGCCAAGGCATCATGAGCACGTTGGAGAGCCTCTAATTTGGCCTTGAGCTCCTCGTTCTCCACGCGTAAAGGCTCAGCAACGGCTTCAGCCTTGGTGGCCCTCTCGGTTGCGTTCCTCGTAGTCTCCTTAGCCAGCCGAAGCTGTTCGTTAACAGCTTGGGCAGCCTTGGAGCGGGCCTCGAGTCGCGCTTGAACCTCAACCTCGAGGGCCTTGAAGGCCTTCTCCTTCTCCGCAGCAGCTGCGGCCAACTGTTGGTTCTCCTCCCGAAGAGCCCGCGCTTGAGACACTTCCTTGGCGCGAGCTGCTTTCAACTTGTCGTTTTCACGACAAAGCAGCTCGACGCGTGGCTGCATCCGGGCCTGGAGAACCCGAAGCTCATTGGTTAGCCTACCCTCCTGGTAGCTAGCCATGGCTTCCCCCAACGCACCATGGGGAGCAGCGTGGCGAGCCCATTCCACGCACTCCACAGGGGTACGAAGGGTTGTTCCTCGGCGGATGTTCCATCGCGGAACATACACTTCATTGGAATCCGACACTGCAAAAGAAACAAAGCAGTTAGGAAAAGATGAAGAAAAAATATAAAGGCTAAAAGAACCCTACGCACCTGTAGGGTCGATCACAGGCCGATAGCCACCGAACCCATCGCCTGAACCTAAGGGAAATCCATCCAAAAGGTCCGGCAGATGGGAAGGTGACAAAGATTGGCGAGAAGCCCTGCGCGTACCTGATGGGCCGGCCGTCGTAGCCGGTGGCGGAGGCATAGTAGCGGCCGCCGCCGCGGTCGCCGCCGCAGAATCTGCAGCAATCGTAACCGCCGGCTCGGTGAAAGATGCTGTAAAAATCGCACTTACCACCGGCGGTGACGTCATCTCGGCTGGAACAGTCGGCTCAAAGGAGTGAGCAACTGATCCAGCGGAAGCAGGCGCAGGCGCCTGGGTCGTCCCCTCAGGTAGGCTGACCGAGCCTACCGTCATCGGCGGAGAGGTACTCCTCTGCGCTCCAACCTGGAATGCGTCAACATCCACACCTGCACAAGAAGATAAGTGTTTCAATAAATTTATAAAGTGATAAATCTACAAAGATAAGAAGGATGTTTGTACTTACGGGTTTTCTTGAGCTTGAACGTACGGACGGGCGGGGATGAATCCGTTGGAGCCGGTCTCTTGACGCCGGCCACCGTCGTCGCCATTGGTTCTCCGGAGGTAGCAGTCGTAGCCTCCGGAACAGTGGTCTTCTCACAACCGGGGTTCCCCGTCACCTCTTCATTATCTGACTCAGTGTCAGATAAGACCACTGGATCGGCTGTGGAGGCCGCCTTTTCCTTCCCTTTTCCGCCGGCAACCTTCCTCTTCCGCACCAACGGAGGACCTTCTGCGGATTCCTCAGAAGAAGACGGGATGTCAGGAATTCCAGCAGCAGGTACAGCATTGAGAGGTGGAGGATAGAATAACGCCTTACCTGGCCGCCGGTGGCTCAGGATCTCGTGGCCCAGCGGATAGACCTCCACAAACCGATCCGCTGTTTGTTCCAGGATGGGCAACTCGTTCTCGTCTAGAGCACGAGTACCCACCCGCACGGGACCGTCAGCTTCCCGCGGGTACAGGAGCGACTCCAAATCGTTCCCCTCTGAAAGAAAAGAAACAGTTAGAAGACAAACTCATATCAGCAAAAAAGACAAGACATACCATAAGGAATAGAATTCAAACCGTATTAGAGAAGGATGGGAAACCGAGACGCCTCCTTCCATACCCGGCTCATCCCCAGCATTACCATCCCGGACTCCGGAAACCGGTAAACCGGAGATTGGACAAGAGATATCTTCGCGAACCATTCCGCCTCCTGGTAGCTGGAAGCGTGAAGGCTCGGAAGCGCTTGCCCCTTCTTAAACTTCATGGCAATGGGGATGGCGCGGGCAGAAATGTAGAAGAACTCCCGCTTCCACGATCGGAGACTGCGCTCGGTCGCGCAAATCTTCAAACCCTTGATCCGGGTTGTCAGGGTGTACCACCCCTGGATGCACCTCCAAGTATAGAAGGTCATCAGGCGGTCCACATAGGGCTCAATGCCCAGAATTCGGCACACCCACTCGAAGTGCCGAACCTTGGCAATCGCCATCGGATGCACCTCGGTCAGGTGCACACCGTGCCTCTCCAAGACACGGTACACAAACTTTGTCAATAGGAACCTAAGGTTCCCATAAACAAAGAATGCAGCATATACCCCGATCTTGCCACTGGGGGCATCGTACACAGTCTGCTGAGGTTCAGGAAACTCAGGCTCAAGAGACTCAAGCATGAATTTCCTGACAACATACTGGTACAGATCGATAGGTAGAGCACACTGGCACTCGCCAGCAGTACTCCTATCGTCGGCTACAGCTTCAGCATCATGAGAAGACATATTGCAGAAGAAGAAGAAACGATTTCGGAGGAATGCTCAATTAAATAAGAGAGTATTCACCAGAAATCGCCTTAGAGATGAAGAGAAGAAGTGAAGATGTGAATTACAAAGGACCCTCTCCCCCTTTATATAGGGATCGCAATTAATGCGATGAATTTAATGCGGAGGAGAGAGAAATTGAAGGTGCAATGAAACCGTGACATGTGGCACCAGGCAAGCTGGCAACAGCTGTTGAAAGGACGAGTGAATTTAATTTAGCGGCCACGCGCCCGAAAAATCGCGCCCACGCGCCGTAAAAAGCGTCTGGAATGACCATATAATGTCACGTCGCCATAACTTCCAGCACGTCCTGACACAGTCAGAAGAAACCGTCGCACGACGACTGTTCTTATCCTTTCACCAAACTTTTCAAATTTCAAGAATTCAAAAAGATTCGAAAAGTAAGCGGGAAAAACCCCTTACCCTGGCTATCCAGTTGACCGTAAGACGGCTGCGGGTACAGTGTTAAGGCAAAACCCTTCACATACCTAGCACCCGCAGGGCACGGAAACCGGAAAAACCCAATTATGAAGCCGGGTGCGGGTACAGTGTTAAGGCAAAACCCTTCACATACCTAGCACCCGCAGGGCACGGAAACCGGAAAAACCCAATTATGAAGCCGGGTGCGGGTACAGTGTTAAGGCAAAACCCTTCATATACCTAGCACCCGCAGGGAACGGAAACCGGAAAAACCCAATTATGAAGCCGGGTGCGGGTACAGTGTTAAGGCAAAACCCTTCACATACCTAGCACCCGCAGGGAACGGAAACCGGAAAAACCCAATTATGAAGCAGGGTGCGGGTACAGTGTTAAGGCAAAACCCTTCACATACCTAGCACCCGCAGGGAACGGAAACCGGAAAAACCCAATTATGAAGCCGGGTGCGGGTACAGTGTTAAGGCAAAACCCTTCACATACCTAGCACCCGCAGGGAAGTGAAGCCGAGAAAATCTTGGCATTCCACCCAACTACAAAACGGGCACAGGTACAGTGTTAAGGCAAAACCCTCCACATACCAAACACCCGTAAAAAGTCATACCTCGGCACCCAATTGTAAGTCGGGCGCGGGTACAGTGTCAAGGCAAAACCCTTCACATACCTAGCGCCCGCAGGGGATTAAACGCCAGGAACACCTCGGCAACCATAAGTCAGGTGCGGGTACAGTGTTAAGGCAAAACCCTTCACGCACCTAGCCCTGCAGGGATTTAACGCCAGGATACCTTGGGAGTAAAGTAACTAATAAGACGAAGTGCGGGCACAGCGTCAAGGCAAAACCCTTCGCATACCGAGCACTCCATGGGAATTGAAACCAAGAAGGATCTTCTGGGCCATGCTTGCAGAAACGGGAATAACATCCCCGCATAGCGGGAACGTCAAGAACTAGATTGTTTGAAACTTCAGGATGGAATTGGTGGTTATAACATGATTGATCACTATGTTCAAAACCACCAAGACCTCATGGAGAATCTACACAAAAGGTTCTAAACGCTCCTGACTTGCGGGGAGGTTACAGACCTATCCGCATCATCCCAGAGATCAAGCAGAACATTGGGAAATTCTGCGTGACATTGGGAAACCCGTAGGTAAGACTTCCCGCGGAAAACCCATAAAACTAAACCCTTTTCAAAAACCCCTTGCTTAAGTCCAAAAGTTCACCTCACTTTATTAAACATTCATGAGCAGAACATTGGACTGGGGGGACTTGAAGAGGTAGGTCCCAGCAGAGGCGGTTAGGACCCGCAAGACTTTCTTAAAAGGAGACGTCTGCGCAGTTGAACACGCAAGACTCCTTAAACGGACGTCTGCGCAGTTGAACCCGCAGACTTCACCATAGGGACGTCTGCGCCGCGACCTACCAAACCTGCAGGACCCACCACGCTCAGAGTTGTGACGACCTCACATGCGGTACGCAAGCTGGTCCCGCAGGAAATGCCTCCCTATGGTTTCCAAGTATCCCCCTGTTCCCGCAGGTGCGGATACCCGCCATTAGGGACTGGCCACCCGCGCAGCATGGCTACACGCATAAGGCTCAGACTCATAATAATTCAGTAGTCACCTGAAGAAGGAATGAGCAAAGCCGGGAACATTCCCGCATAAAGGCGGGAGGGGGAAAACTCCCGCCTAAATGAGCCAGTCCGTATAATAATGGAGGATCTTTTGTGATACCTGACGAGGTATGGACAAAAGATCTGACCAACGATACGACAGCTCACTGACAGCAGCATGGCAACACGCCACAGCACTGTGACCATTAGCCGCCGCCTGCTCACCAACTCCTGCCATACCACGTGCCTAGCCTGTAGTTGGTGGAAAAGGAAAAGTGAACAGCACGCCTGGTCACTGTCAGCCGCTACCTATCCACCAATTACCAGCAGAGCACGTGCGTAGGCCACAGTTGGCAGAGTAATAGGCCGGCTAAACCTCCTTGGAAACCCACCTTCGGCTATAAAAGACATCAAATGGTAATATCATTTCATCATCTAATATCTTGTATAATTTACCTGATAACTGCTCTAGTATTAATAATATACTTTTATATTCAAAGAGTAATATAGACTGATTCTCACGCCGGAGGGTGGTCACAAGGAGGAACCCCCCCCCTTTCTTAGTGACGAGCTCACGGTGTCTGTTTTGCAGGTTATCGGAAGAACCATCTTGCCGGAATGAACCCCTCGTGGGAAACGTCTATCTAACCCTCAGGTTACTCGTAATCTGTCGGGGTTCGACTGGTGTTTCTTCAAACATAAAACTAAACAAATGAAAATCAATCACAAACAATCCAAAAGCAACAGATCATGATCACCGTAAACAATATAACAGATTAATTGAAACTCTCATGTAAGGCTCCGTTACCGGTGCCCTACATTTGGTATTGGATTTACACATAAACACAGTTCTAAATATAAGAGTTAATTAAAACTTTCGCGGAATAATATAAAATATCAACCATTCATTACAATTATCCATAATTGGTCTTTTAAAACATAACATAAATTATAACGTTCAAGCATCATGACAATCTTCAGATGCCAGTCTCTTCAACCTGCCATGTGTCCATCTCAAACCAACTGTCTCAATCTGTTAACCTGCGTGCATACTAAAAGTCAGCTACGCTGAGTGAGTTCTAGTTAATCACACATTATATCATACATACACTTACCTTCAATTATGCATCCGAAGACACGTAATCATTACTTTACTATTTTACTTTCATTACATACGTTCATACTTTATTATGTTCATACTATATAAATTACTGTCCTTTTCTATCTCGAATATTATTAGGGTCCGATCCATTCCTTTTCTATCTCAGATATTATTAGGGTCTGACCTCTCTTTCCTTTGTCTATCTCAAATATTATTAGGGTCTGATCCCTTTTTACTTCTCTATCTCAAATACTATTAGGGTCTGATTCCTTTCTTCTCTATCTCAGATATTATTAGGGTCCGATCCCTCTTTCTTCATCTTCGTGCATACTGTTTTTACATACCCATATCATACATATACTTTCTTTGATCATTCATACACATTCATACATTATACATATATCCATCATTCACATTCAACTATCATATACATACCTCCCTTGTCATCACGTGCAATATCCGAAGATCGTTCACGTATCAACAAGCTTTCATTCGCATTCAAGATATACATACATAACATATAAATCATACATGGCATACACTTACCAGTTAAGGTAAGTGTATTAACTATCACATCGAGTATGCACACAGCCCCGAAACATAACAAGGAAATGGGGCTAGAAACTCACCTGAATACGGTTACGTTCACCGTTAATAGTTATCCCCTTCTTGAGCTGTGCACGGCTAACTGTATAATATTTACATGTATCAATTAACTATTACTAATCATATCGTATTTCTATCTTTATATAACTCACAGCGAACGGGGGTCCGGGGGCAGCGCCCCTGGCAGCGGGGTTCTAGGGGCGGCAGCCCCTAGCGGGGTCCAAGGGGCAGAGCCCCTGGCTGGGGTTAAGCTGCCAGGTCAGCTTGGAAAAATTTTATTTTCATTAACTATCATAACATATTTTTCATTAGGATTTTAAATTATTATTTAATTCGTTAACCAATTCTCTATAACGAATTAAGCCTAATTCGTTACTTTTCATCCCGATTCGTTATCCTTGTTCGTATTTGATAAATCCCCATTCGTTAAACTGATTCGTCATCGTGTCACCATTTGATTCGTTAGATTAGTTCGTTGCCTTTCCTGGTCTGATTCGATAGCCGATTTGTTACTCTAGTTCGTTATCTTTGACGTGGCCTGATTTGTCATCTTAGTATAACGAATGGGCAGCTAACGAATTAAAGGTCCATTCGTTATCAATTCACACGAATGAGTCTCATTCGTTATGCACGCGTAACGAATTGATCCACCATAACGAATTATCAACAGTTCTTATCCAGATCTTTGACTCTAGGGTCAAAGTCAAAATTGATAAGAACAAGAACAATCAAACTTCATCAGATCTACGATTAAACCTTCGATTCTCAACGAAACAACATGAAATTGGTATCAATGGATTCGTATTCATCTCGCCTAAAAACCCTAGGTGTCCAATCGGCCAAACATAGGCGTTTAAATGGTGCGATTTGAGCATATATACATACGGGTTCTTTTATCAATCGATTAACCCATCAATTCTTAACCAAATTCAGTGAGGTTTATTGTTTTGGATTCGTTTCTACCATATACACCTAGGTCTATGATTTCTAGACGAAATACGAACCTAAACGAACAAGTTCAAGTCATAAACGTACCTTAAACGAGTCGGTATACGAACACGAGCTGGTCTTTGATGTTGTTTTGGTCCGTCACGATGTTCCAACACCAACAAGCTCAGGTTTTCGCCTTTGGATCTTGGTTCGGGTTTGTGTGTGTGTTTTCCAAGGTGTAGGCTAAGGTGTAGAGATGGATATAAATGGAAAGGTTTAGGGTTTAAGGGTATTTATACTCCCTTAAGCCCATGGACCTAAGGCTCATTCCATCTTTTATTCTATCTTTTAAAGTCCAAACCCACGTTCTATTAGTTTATTCATTTAAACAGATAACGACACACTATAAAATAAACGAAATTTATTTTATTATTATAACAAAAAAGTAGGATGTTACATCTCAGAATCAAGCTGGACAAAAAACATATCAACTTTTTCTTTAACTGCTTTGAATTTGTGTTTTGAGGGTGTTAAAGGCAAATCGGGGTTAGTTTTTGAGTCGCTTGAACGGGGAAGTATTGGGCGAGTATTCGATGCTTTCTGATTTATATACACAACAAATTTCTCTAAAAATATATACTCGAAACTATATTCTTAAAGAAGAGGACATTGTTATATGAAATTAAATGGTTAATTTCATGTTGTGAAAATAACAAAATATGTTATTTTTTTTAACGGCCAACTAAGTAACGCCGGGTACAATATTGTCTTATTAGACCGATTATTTGTGTAATTTATTCAATTTTTATCATATTATGTATTTATCCTAGGGTATATATACGACTAAGCGGTATGGATCACGCTTGCTAACGGAAAGGCTGACGATGCAAGTGACCATGTCACGCCGAACGCCATGCTGTGGTGGTTCACATTACGGGTGACGGAACCATAATATTGACATTTTAAGTTTTATTGTATAAATAAAATAAAGGGTTAGTATTTATTCTATAAATATTAATTTTTAATATTGATATTTTAAATTAATTTTTTAAATGGAGATGAAGCTTAATTTATAAATAATGATTTAGCTTCATTGTTTAATATTGACCCTTTAAGTTTTATTTTATAAATAGTATAAGTTTTAACTTATTTAATGAAAATTAAAAATTGTATTAAATAAATAGAAACATAGAAAAAATAGAGAATGATAGAGAATGACTCATAAGAATAGTCGAACGGTGGAATTGAATGATGAAGGAAAAACCGATGTTAGAGCATTCCCATCCCATTTCATATATTCTTCCATATATTTAGTTAAAAAATACCATTTCATAAATTTATCTATCATTTTTCAAAATTCTTTCACATTTTATTCCATATTCATATCCATAAATTAATTCTTTATTATTTTTTTCTCTTTGTCTTATTATATAGTAAATGGTGATTGGAAGATATGTGATATATTATATGATATGGATTAAAAATGAGTCCCTATATTTAGGGATTTACTTTAGTTGTCATATAACTCATCCATACAATATGGAATGGATTGGAGAGATGATTTTGATGACTTTTTAAATTAAATAATCGAAGTTTTATATAATTTACTATAAAACGATTACAATAAAGTGGCAGGCAAACGGGCAACAAGCTGCGCCGCAACCCCCTTTTGAACAGCAAAGCCAATCCTGCTAAAAACGAAGCTTTGAGACCTAGAAGCTGAAGAGGTTCCGTGTACGACGCGCTGAACCCTACTCAAAAATTTCACAGCCTCTGGAGCCAGAAAACCAAATGTATCAAAGGCAAATGGTAGAAAGACATGTTGATTATCTAAACAAGCTTTCTCGTGTTTAACAACTTTGTCCGATTCAGCCTTCAACGCAGCCTGACCCACAACAAACCCACGGTCCCTGAGCCCAACAAGAGGAGACACTCCTGTAAGATCCACACAGGCGTGTTTCCCCCCTGCCCACCCGAACACAAGAATATCAGCTGGTCGTAAAAGTAGACCTCCCTTCAATAGGATCCGTGAGAAAGTTAACAGGGGCCTCCTTTTTAGCAGAAATCCCTGCCCGTTTAAGAACATCACACAGAACATCCCTAACCAGATCATGTCTGTATTTAAAGCCAGGCAATTCTTTGCAATGCACCGCATGGTCACCAAAAGAATCCAAACAGACCTTGCGACAAATTGGGCAAGGTTCATCCGTCGGGAACATAGGGATCATTAACCGGTACTTAAGGATAGCCCGATACTCCAAACCCGACATACGTTGGCCTAATCCTTCAATGGGGATAGCCGTTAGAAAATCCTGAGCCCGAGGAGCCCGAAGGCATTCAAACACCGCCTTTTGGCGAGGGGATAGATCAAACTTCACTTCTAAACTCTTGACGATTCCACTAAATAAGGCACTCGCCACAACATGTTGGGCTTTGGGGGGGCGGTGTCCTTATTAGAGAACCCGCTAAGATCAAAATATGGAAGTGAAGTACGTAAACGATCCATCGCACACCCATAATCAGAGTCCAACCCATAAATATCACAACCCCGAAGAATATGGTCTTGCAAACACCACGACTGTGCTCTCGAAGCCACAAAAGCATATGTAGATACATCCTCGGCCGAACAGAGACCCAACCCCCATAACGGATCGGAAGTGACGCCAACCTCCATTGGAGATCCCCAAAGAACGGACCTCCACAAACCACGATGTCCTCAATCGCCCTTCGAAGACCATTGTCAAATATAGAAACAGCTTCCCCACATACATAGGTTGGCATGTTCTCAAACCGAACAAAAGCTTGGCGACTCCCATACATGAGCGAAGCAAAAGAAGCTCGCATTGATGATCCCGAAGTCTTGGGAGACAGCTCATCAGTTCCACAGCGCTAGATGCCCTTTTCATAGCCAAACTGCTGATAAACCCCGCATCCTGGCTTACAGCACCACCAAGGAGTTTCACGCCAAGCACCGGCCTTCCAATCCCGCAAGGGAACAACCCCTCCTGTGCCTTCACCCTATTGCATGTTGGCCAAAATAACTCTGTTTTCTTAACGTTTAATTCAAGACCCAAACGAGGCCCCTCAGACCTGATAATATCTAATGCTTTGGCTACCTCTCTAGTATCCCCGATAATCGTGCCATCATCCAAGTACCAAGCATGAAAGAGAAGCTTGCACCGATCTCTGATTTGGTGAACAAGTGGGTGCAAAGCTAAGGCAAAAAGGAGAGGCCCAAGAGGGT